>NC_134108.1:106882500-107175000 GCF_040939455.1 Microcebus murinus
TCATTCCCTTCCTTTCTCCATCAATGAAACTATGTTGGATTGAGGAACATATTCCAGAACCAAATATGTGTTTTAAGTTATCTTTCATTTTATTTTATTTTGTTTTGTTTTTTGAGACAGAGTCTCACTTAGTTGCCCAGGCTAGAGTGAGTGCTATGGCGTCAGCCTAGCTCACAGCAACCTCAAACTCCTGGGCTCAAGCAATCCTCCTGCCCCAGCCTCCCAAGTAGCTGGGACTACAGGCACGAGCCACCATGCCCGGCTAATTTTTTCTATATATATTAGTTGGCCAATTAATTTCTTTCTATTTATAGTAGAGACGGCGTCTCGCTCTTGCTCAGGCTGGTTTTGAACTCCTGACCTGAAAGGATCCGCCTGCCTCGGCCTCCTAGAGTGCTAGGATTACAGGCCTGAGCCACCGCGCCCTGCCTTTCATTTTAGACTGTTTACACTAGCATATGCTTTTCCCCAAGGATGGGTACAAGTAAATGAGAATTGGCTTGATATCCAGTCTCACCTAGCCAACATATAAAATTGGGGAGATGTGTCCTGAGGGGGTAGAGGGGGCAGACACTGGGACAAAGACACAGTGAAAGTGTACTTTCAGGCCGGGCGTGGTGGCTCACGCCTGTAATCCTAGCACTTTGGGAGGCCGAGGAGGGCGGATTGCTCAAGGTCAGGAGTTCGAAACCAGCCTGAGCGAGACCCCGTCTCTACCAAAAAATAGAAATAAATTAATTGACCAACTAAAAATATATATACAAAAAATTAGCCAGGCATGGTGGCGCATGCCTGTAGTCCCAGCTACTCGGGAGGCTGGGGCAGGAGGATCACTGAGCCCCGGAGATTGAGGTTACTGTGAGCCAGGCTGACGCCACGGCACTCACTCTAGCCTGGGCAACAAAGCGAGACTCTGTCTCAAAAAAAGAAGAAAGAAAGAAAGAAAGAAAGAAAGAAAGAGAGAGAGAGAGAGAGAGAGAGAGAGAGAGAGAGAGAGAGAGAGAGAGAGAGAGAGAAAGAGAAAGAAAGAAAGAAAGAAAGAAAGAAAGAAAGAAAGAAAGAAAGAAAGAAAGAAAGAAAGAAAGAAAGGATACTTTCAGTATAGATCTCTCAGTAAAGATACCACACCTTTTTTTACAAATCACCAACTTCAAGGGAGAAGTATTTTTCTGGTGAAATAATAAAAGCTTGTCACAAAACAAGGTGACAGTGAGGAGGGCTCAGATGAATGCAGTGGCAGGAGGAAGCCACTTCTGTCTGCTCAGCATGTTTTCCCACCCCCGGTGCCTCCTTCTCATCAGAGCCCCTCTTCTCCTCTAGGGATGAACGGTACATACCAGATGTCTTCCAAGGAATTTTCCTGGAATCAGCCCCCCACAACATTTTTGCTTATATCTCACTGGCCTCAACTTTGCCGTGTGCTACAACTAGCTGCAAGAGAATCTGAGGAATTGAATGTTTATTCTTAAGGAATCCCACATGACTAGCTAAAAATGAGAGGTTCTATTACCAAGGAAGAAAAAAATAACACCTATGGCATAGGTTACAATCCATTTCTGCCCAAAGCCCTATCTGGTGATAGAATATTTTATATATAATGGTGGAATTTTGGAAATTACCAAAATTAATTATGTAGATCCACGTTCTGGCCGCATCACCACTATTGTGTCTGTCCATAGTTCTTGCAGTGAAAACACAGTGATAGCACTTTGTTAAGTGGAGAAAAGGTTACTAAAAATAGAAGCTCTGTTCTGTGAAATTGTACACACATATACGAAGTCTGGATGTGCTCAAAGTATTTCTCTCTCTGGGGTGGTAGGATTTCACAACTTTAATTCACTGTATATTATTGATTTAATAAAATGCACGCGTCATTTTTATAAGCAGAATGAAAACCTATTTTCACTTAGAAAATACATGAGCCTCTGAGGGGCTCCCCCACTGGGTGAGTGGAGCTGGGAGCTGAGAGGTGAGCGGCCACCAGGCGGGATGCAGGGGTTGGTTCTGTCTCCGTCACTTCCCTTCAGCACACTGGATCCCGGTGGCTGCGTGTCTGCGCCCCACCCCACCCCAACCCCGCCCCCGGCAGTGGTGTCTGGAAGGCCATTGATCCCAGCCCTGGAGCTCCGGGGAGAGCTGTGTGCTGGAGCTACGGGAATTGTCATGAGAAACCGTCAGGGAAGCCGGGGCAGGTGCAGTCCTGCAGCGGCTGCCCTAGCTGTCTTCTTGGTCTCTCCAGAGCCACTCCCTGCCCTAGAGACTGCAGCTTGCCTGCGGAAGCCCGGGTGGGAGGCGGGCAGGTGGCTCCCTCCAGGTGGGGCTACTGCGGACTGACTGCTTTTCCCCAGTGATGGCCACAGCCCCTGTTAGGCAGCCTTCTCCACACCCCCCCAGACCCCACCCCACCCCGGTCCAGTGCTGCTCCCTCCTGCAGCCCTCAGGCCCAGGAAGGCATGCTCCCGCTGCGGCAAGCCCCAGAGTCCAGCACTGCCCTGGCCAGTCCCCAACACCTGCCCCACACCTCTGCAAATGGTTCTTTTTTTTTTTTTTTTTTTTTGAGACAGAGTCTCGCTTTGTTGCCCAGGCTAGAGTGAGTGCCATGGCGTCAGCCTAGCTCACAGCAACCTCACACTCCTGGGCTCAAGCGATCCTCCTGCCTCAGCCTCCCGAGTAGCTGGGACTACAGGCATGCGCCACCATGCCCGGCTAATTATTTTCTATATATATTAGTTGGCCAATTAATTTCTTTCTATTTATAGTAGAGACGGCGTCTCGCTCTTGCTCAGGCTGGTTTCGAACTCCTGACCTTGAGCAATCCGCCTGCCTCGGCCTCCCAGAGAGCTAGGATTACAGGCGTGAGCCACCGCGCCCGGCCTGCAAATGGTTCTTTTTACACTCTCCTCGCATTACCCAGCTGGAGGTGTCATCTGTTTCCTGCAAGATCCTGACCCACGCAGAGGGCTTGGGAGTGAGAAGGGGAAAAGCATCCGACTTTAAAGAGTAAGGAGAGGGAGAGGAAACCCGGCCTAAGTGGCAGAGAAACTGAAGGCAAACCGGGGCTTTTGAAACCACTGGAGAAGTTTCAAGAAGTAGGCAGGGGTCAACAGTGGCATCAAAATTGGAGGGAAGGCCGGGTACAGTGGCTCACGCCTGTAATCCTAGCGCACTGGGAAGCCAAGGTGGTAGGATCGCTCAAGGTCAGGAGTTCGAAACTAGTCTGAGCAAGAGCAAGACCCCGTCTCTACTAAAAATAGAAAGAAATTAATTGGCCAACTAAAAATATATAGAAAAAATTAGCCAGGCACGCTGGCTCGTGCCTGTAGTCCCAGCTACTTGGGAGGCTGAGGCAGGAGGATCGCTTGAGCCCAGGAGTTGAAGGTTGCTGTGAGCTAGGCTGACGCCACGGCACTCTGTCTCAAAAAAAAAAAAAAAAAAAATTGGAGGGAGGTCAAAGAAGGATGAGATCTCAGAGCTGAACTGGCCTGGGCCATCTGGAGGAGGACCCGGGAGGGGAATGGAGGGGACTGGGTGGGTGGGCGTGGGAGATGTGCGGGCTGGGAAGGAGAGGAAGGATGCGGAGGGAGGCTCAGCCCAGAGGCAGGGAAGCCGGCGGCCAGACCACGGAGTGAAGAAGACGGGCCTTCAGCCAGGTGAGGTAGAGCACGCAGTGACTCCAGGAGTGAGTGAGGATGCGCAGGGGCACACACACCTCAACACCCACACCCGCTCTATGCACACGTGCGCCCCCACGTCAACACACAGCACCACCGTGCTTCGCCCTCACCACACACACTGGAGGGACACGCCTGCACACGCACCGTAACGCCTACCCCACGCCACGCACGCACCCCACGCCACGCACGCAGCAGCCTCTGCCAGCCCCACAGAGCTCACTGGGAGCCCACTGAACGTCGCGTCTGTGCTTTGCTGTGACGCTTGTCTCTTTGCGGGCATCAGTTTGAACCCTGAAGGGGACAGGTGAGAGAAGCCCTGGTTCTGTTCACTCCTGCGTGAGGAAGGAGCCCGCGGCGTGTGCAGCACAGTGCCTGGTGCGGCGTGAGTGCTCCGTGAGTGGAAGGGCCACGTGGTCGCTGGCTCCTGACTCCCACCCGGGCACTGGGCAAGGGCTGCCTCTTGCTGTGTGTGCTGACCTCCTACGCCACCTAACCCAGGGGGCACCTAAAAACTGGCCTCTGAGGGCCATGCCCCAGATGCTTGTCTATACAATGAAATATTCCAGAGCGAAAACGAACCTCCTACATGCTACAACACACATGTGCCCTTGTAACATAATGTGGAGTGGAAAGAGCTAGTTCTGAACCACCACATACACACAAGGTACTATTTTTATTTATAAAGTCCAAGAATAATTAGAACTAAACACTACATAATTTAGGGACACATATTTATAAAATAAAACATTTTTTAAGTTCGAAAATGATAACACAAAATTCAGGACAGTGGGTTATATTCAGGAGAGGCAAGGGATAGACTGAGAGAGGGTCACATAGATGGATGTCATTGCTACTAACGGTCTGTTCCTTGAGCTGGCTGGTGGGTTCACTAGCTAATGTAATGAAATATGATAGTATTAATGACACCAGGCCACGGTTCGACCAAGGATGAGAATATATCATGACCCAAGGATTATGAGGAATCCAGCTCTGTGCATCGGATGTTATGTTACAATAAATAAAAATAAATAAAGACAGTCTTGTCAGCTTGACCCTAGTTCTGCTTATTTTTGCACTTCCTCCCACAGCAATGCTGAGGGTCACTGCAACCTTGCTCTTGGCAATCGGGGTTAGTAGCGCAAGGCTGGGCAGGAAGTGAACGGGGGATGAGGCCATATCTGCTCTAACACTGTTCTCGATAGGTCCTTTGTGGTGAGGGTTTCCAAGAACCACAGCAGTTGAGGGAGCTGAGCAACATTTACAAGAAATGTGCCCTGCCCCCCCACCCCTGTCCCCTTTCTCCTCCCCTTATAGCCTCCAAGTCCTCCTCCCCAGCCCGGCCCGAGGAAGGGCAGCTCACAGGAGCCAACAATGGTATTTCCACAGGACAGAACCGCGTACTGGCTCTCTGGAGCCTGGGAAAGAACTGTCCGGATCTCCAGATCCTGGGCCCCGAGGGACCTTGAAATGACAGATCCACCCAAATGTGTATTGAGAGGCAGTATAGCAGAGTGGTGATGAGTATGGACTGCCTGGGTCCAGACTCTGACCTGGCCACTTCTTAGGGGGTGACTTTTTATTTCTATTTTTTTTCCTATTACTAATAATTGGCAGTTTTTGTAAGTATGTGGCATTTGATGTGACACCTAATTGCTCCACACCTAAGTTCTCCCCATCTGTAAAACGGGGATAAATAGTAGCATTAAGCCGGGTGCGGTGGCCTGGTGTAGTCCCTGCTACTTGGCAGTCCAGCCTGGGCAACACAGACCCTGTTTGGAAAAATAAATAAATTAATTAATTAATAGCATCTACCTTGTGGAGAGATGTGAAGATAAATAAGTTTGTATGTGTAAAGCATGCTGAACAGTGCTGGGCACATAGTAGGTATCGAATGCGTTTTAGCTATTATCACTAAGGCACTACTGTGTGCCTGGCACTGGGGTTAGTGTTACAAAAGGTGCAGAGGGAGGCTGGGTGCGGTGGTTTACACTTATAATCCCTAGCATTCTGGGAGGCCAATGCAGGAGGATCGCTTGATGTCAGGAGTTGGAGACCAGCCTGAGCAAGAGTGAGACCCTGTCTCTACTAAAAATAGAAAAAATTAGCCAAGCAACCAAAAAATAAAAAAATTAGCCAGGTATGGTGGCACGTTGCTATCGTCCCAGGTACTTGGAGGCTGAGGCAGGAGGATCGCTTGAGCCCAGGAGTTTGAGGTTGCTGTGAGCTAGGCTGACGCCACGGCACTCTAGCCCAGGCAACAGAGTGAGAGTCTGTCTCAAAGGAAATAAAGGTGCAGAGGAATCAATGGGACTACGATCAAGTGCAGGGATCAGCAGGCGGTTTCCATTAAGGGCCTGATAGTAAATGTTTTGGCTCTTGCGGCCATACGGCGTGTCTCCACACTGGACTCCGCCAGCGCGGCATGACGCAGCCTCGGACGGCACGTAAATGGGTGAGCGTCACTGTGAACACTGACAACTGAGTTCATATAATTTCCATGTATCACAAAACATTATTCTTCATTCGATCTTTTTGCAACTATTTAAAAACGTAAAACCCAATCTTAGCTTACAAGTTGTACAAAAAGAGGTGGTAGGTGGGATTCAGTCAGCAGGCCATAGTTTGCTGATTCCGAGTCTAATGGGAGAGAAAACATTTATCCCTTCTGGATTTCTCTGCCCTGTCTGCATATTCAGTGCCTCATTTGACAGGTAAACAATTGAGGCTCATCCTTCAAAATCTAGCTGAAATGCCACCTCCCCTTTGCAGTCTTCCCAGATCACCTCAGCCAAGGGCAGTAGTAACTCTATCTGCTGCCTCTTACTCGGTAAGTAGAAATATGTTCACTACCTTTTAAAGTTTATCATGAAATATTTGAAGCAAACCAAAATGTTGTTTTTTTTTTTTTGAGACAGAGTCTCGCTTTGTTGCCCAGGCTAGAGTGAGTGCCATGGCGTCAGCCTAGCTCACAGCAACCTCAAACTCCTGGGCTCAAGCAATCCTCCTGCCTCAGGCTCCCGAGTAGCTGGGGCTACAGGCATGCACCACCATGCCCGGCTAATTTTTTCTAAATATATCAGTTGGCCAATTATTTTCTTTCTATTTATAGTAGAGACGGGGTCTCGCTCTTGCTCAGGCTGGTTTCAAACTCCTGACCTTGAGCAATCCGCCTGCCTCGGCTTCCCGGAGTACTAGGATTACAGGCGTGAGCCCCTGCACCTGGCCCAAACCAAAATTATAAAGATTAATACAAACACCTTAGTCTTCACCATCTAGCTTACAGAATAAAGAATTGCCAAAAACAATTCGAGGTCTCCATACAGACACCTCTCCCCAAATCACAACTACCCTTCCTTCTTCCCAGAGGTAATGACCATGGCCTAACTCTAGGAACTTACTACCATCCTGTTCTTTGTACTTTTACTGCACGTATATGCATCTGCAAGGAGGAGGTAGTGTTTGTTTCCAACTACATCTGTTATTTAATCCAATCTCCTAATTATCCAATCCAGGAGTATCTCTATTTAAGATTAGCTTCAGCGCCAGTCGCGGTGGCTCACACCCATAATCCCTAGCACTCTGGGAGGCCAAGGCGGGTGGATCGGCTCAAGGTCAGGAGTTTGAAACCAGCTGGAGCAAGAGCAAGATCCCATCTCTACTAAAAATAGAAAGAAATTAGCTGAACAACTAAAAATATATAGAAAAAATTAGCCGGGCATGGTGGCGCATGCCTGTAGTCCCAGCTACTCAGGAGGCTGAGGCAGGAGGATTGCTTGAGTCCAGGAGTTTGAGGTTGCTGTGAGCTAGGCTGACGCCACGGCACTCTAGCCCAGGCAAGAGAGTGAAACTCTGTCTCAAAAAGAAAAAAAAAAAAAAAATTAGCCTCAGAGGGTGTAATACTTGCTCGAGGCTTCTGGGTCAGTGACAGAGGTAGAATCTAAGCCCAAGGCAGATTCCCAAGTCAATGCCCCAGCCACTGCTCGTCTACATTCCATAGCCGGGCATAGACCTCACAACCACCACTTTATGGGTTACTTGACTCCCTTTCCACACTAGATTTTAAACTTTCCATGAGAACGAAATATGACCTTCTGCCCTTCCCATACAACTGATCTCTTGCACCCAAAGGAGCCACATCTGTATTTCTTTAAAGAGACACCTTCCATCACCCCTAGCAGTCTCAGTAGATGGGGAAACTGCCAGAAACTCACTTCAAGAGAAGGGTGGGGCTTTGCCAGATTTCCTTAGAAGTTTGGAGCAACTTTCACTTGTTCACGTGTCCCCTTTACTGGAAAGGATGAGGCACGCAACCCTCAGGCTCCAAAGGTTGGCGTGTGCATGTTGCGGGGGGAGGGGAGGAGAGCTGTAGAGAAAAGGGGAACCTCAGGGAATCAGCACCCCAGAACCAAGACATCCTTCCTTCCCCTCCAAAGCCACATGGGGGCTGTGCTGGGGGTTGGCATCTAGTGCAAGTTAAAGGTTAGGATGAACCCCAGAACCCAGCGAGGAGTGAGGAGACTGTGGCCTGGAACCTCAAGCAACCTGGTCAGTGCCTCTGGGCCACACCCAAGGGGACTTCATATTTATTCATATTTAATATTTATTCTGACAATTCAGAGGGAGGGAGCAAGATGACCCAGAGGGAGGGAAGAATATTATAACTGCTGCTGCTGTTTATAAAGAAACACAAAACCAACATTTGCTTAATACATGGACTAGCAGTGGCAGAAATTTCAGTGTGCTTTCAGAACACTGGGATGCATTCAGGCCACATGTACTATGTAGATTCATGGGTCCCACCATCCAGTTTAAACTAAACTCACAAAAGTGGACAAGGGGCCTATTAAACAGATTCCTGCAAAGAAACCACAGACTAAAAATACTAATTATCCAAGAGCAAGCTGTAAGAAAATGGCAGCGCTAACTTTGCACCTACTCCTAAGATAAGCCCTTTGTCAAGCACATTGGAGGGGAAAACCCTGTTAAGTCAAAACACACATTTCCCAGCCAGGGCAATATAGCAAGACCCTGTCTCTACAAAAAATATAAAAATAAAAAATTTTAGCTGGGCGTGGTAGCACAAGCCTGTAGTCCCAGCTATTCAGGAAGCGGAGGCAGGAGCATTACTTGAACCTGGGAGCTGGAGGCTGCAGTGAGCTATGATCACACCCCTGCACTCCAGCCTGGGAAACACAGCAAGGCCCTGGCTCTGAAAAACATAAACAAGAAACACACACTTCCACCTTTCCACTATTGTTAATGACTAAACCTCAAACTAACGCCAAAGGGAACTTGAATCAGGAACTAAGAGCCGCACAGGTACATGGTTTTTCAGTAAACGTTAGCATGTATAAAAGGGACATGCTCGAAATGTTTTACTGGTGGGAAAGACAATTGAAAAAAACCTTGAATTGAATTGAAAAAAGCTTCAATTGTCAGTTTGGTAATAGGGACATATTTGCTGTCTCTAGGTCAGCTATGTCTAATAGAACCTTCTACAATGATACAAAATCTTCTATCAGGTAGCCACTAGCCACAAATGGCTATTAACACTTGAAAGTAGCCACAGGTACTGTCTTTACGTGGCTCTAAAATTTGAATCAAGAAAAGGTTATTTCATTGGCCCTTCATGCCAAATCTCGCCCATATATCGGTCCTATGCCTTGGCCACATGCTTGTTTGGGAAAGGTGACCATCCCAGAACTCCCATTATAGGAAACCAGATTTAGTCTGAAAGCTTCCCTTTCTCCTCCTACGAGTGCGAGACTTTGGCACTTAGCAAATGTTCGATAAATGCACAGTAGCATGCCTCCGCACAGACAAATGATTGGAAGCCACAAGTTTAAGACAAAAGGTTTTTATTCAAAAAACGCCAAGTATAAAAAAAAAAATAAGATCTCTTTTATTCCCCTGTACAGTATTTCACTCGGATAAAACCAGCAGGCTACATGCTGCTCAAAACACAGCCCCAGAGAGGATCCGGAAGGCACCCGTCCAGAACTGCTTTTCATACCTAACCTATATACACAGTCAGCAACGCCCTCCCCACCCACCCACGGGGCCCAGACCCACTCGGGGAAGCGGGTGAGGGGCCCCACGGAAGTCAGGGAGCTGCAGCGCTGTCCCGCCTGAGTCCCGTCACCCCACGAACAGAGCAAGCGTCGCAGCCTCCCCAAAAGGTCCAAGTCAGAGGAGGAGGAAAGGAGGAAAGAAAACTAGGGCAGCAGCTGTGGAAGCTCGGAGCAGGAAGGGAACCAAATAAATAAATAAATAAATACATAACATCGACCTCCAGGTTAGAATGCGCATCTTTCGGAACAAAAAACAAAAAAACAGGTAAAATAACTTAAAGGCAAAGTTTTTAAAAAATTAGATCAACTACAATCCTTTTGTATACTACCATGCCAACTGTACACACATTTACAGCTTTTCTGTTGATTTGCATTGTTTGTGCATTTTGTATGTGTGAGGTCTTGGCTTGGAAACAGTTAAGTAAAAACCAAAAAGGAAGACCAGTTCACTGGGAGTTTTACTAAAGGAGGCAGAAAAAAGGGCAGGTGGCTCAGCGTTTGGCCCTGTAGCCTCTTCCATGGCACCTTTCATATGAAGGAGGGGGTTTGGGGGAATAGGGAAGAAAAATAGGGAACCAAACCCAGGCAGATTTTTGGAGAAGCAGCAGGTAAGAGAGGCAAGTTCAAGTATTTCTCCCAGCACAGCCGGAGTCCCCACAGAAGGCACTCAGAAGAGTCGGAAGAGGTGACAGGGACTTAAAATGGTGCTAGTCCTATCCCATCCCAACCTGTTTTCCCCCTTACCCGACCCGTCGCGGCATTCAGCAGAACTCGTGATGAAGGGAACAGTTCCATGACAAGGTTCTGACCCACCCCCCACCCCCACCCAGGGGATTTTCTGGAGCCCAGCAACGCTGGACACCTATGAGAAGGAGAGAGATCTACAGGAGAGGTTGAGGCCTGGGGCTCCCGGAGTGTCTCTTCCCCCCTGCTGGGAGGCAGCCTCCAGGGGCCTGGGGTCTGGAATGAGTTGTAAATGTTGTTCCTGTATCAAGCACTGTCCTGCTTGGTGGAGAAATGTCACTGGTACTCGGGAAGCTGGAGAGAGAAGCTTCCCCTCCCCCGAGCATCTGACAGGGAGGGGAGGACCTGCCAGTAAAGCTGCTATTTGCTGGACCCTGGTGACAGGCTGTGGAGATGAATCTCAGCAGTTTCCTGGGGCAGGAGGACATCTTGCATCCACGGATGATTCTGGATTTCTTCGAAGGTTGGCCTATCTGATGGTCTCAGGGCCAAGCACCATCTAATGAGATGCTGACACTCTGCAGAAAACAGGACAGACAGAGGTTATGAATGACTCAACTTGTTTTTGCATGGCAAATGTCTCCCAATTTGCTTCTGGGGGGGAGGCACAAGTCTAGGGTTCCAATGAGGCCATGCATTTCCAGAACATTGTGCTCTTCAATGGGAAGGTATTAACCATTTATCTAGACCCTTCAATGTGCTTTCAGCTAAAAAACCAGCTACTCTCTTAAACCTGTGGTTTTCAAACTTCAATAGTGGGGGCCTTTCCCACGACACCCACTCAACCTGAAATAGGAAGGGTGATGACAAAGAATTAAGATGAGACACCACTGAGCGAGATGAGGTGATTCATCTCACCTACTGACTCACAAACACGAGCACCACCCACAATGAGGTCACTGGAACCACAATATTTAGGGAGCTACTGCCTTAAGGGAGATGCTAAAAGAGCCCTCAACCTTTTACGCCCTGGCTAAACAGCCAGAATTTGAGGAATCAGGTCTTGCTGGTACTTAAAAAGAAAGCAGGCTGGGCGTGATAGCTCACGCCCGTAATCCTAGCACTCTGGGAGGCTGAGGTGGGCGGATCGCTGAAGGTCAGGAGTTCGAAACCAGCCTGAGCAAGAACGAGACCTCGTCTCTACTAAAAATAGAAATTAATTGACCAACTAAAAATGTATATATAAAAAATTGGCCGGGCATGACGGTGCATGCCTGTAGTCCCAGCTACTCTGGAGGCTGAGGCAGAAGGATCGCTTGAGCCCAGGAGATTGAGGTTGCTGTGAGCTAGGCTGACAGCCATGACACTTTAGGCCACAACACTCACTCTCTAGCCTGGGCAACAGAGTGAGACTCTGTTTCAAAAAAAAAAAAAAACAGGCAAAACAAAACTTCTCAGAGAAACCAGATTGTCTTTTCTTCTTAATGTGCTCATACATGCTCTTCCTCTGACCTCCCAAGGAAAGCTCAAATGCAAATCATGTGATTTGTGGGGCCAGCTCAAGTGTAAGCTGTTGGCCCGCAATCTAAGCCAAGGGTCATGGCACCTACTGGAGAGTGAAGCCCTCCAGAATTCCAAGCCTGTCCTGTAGGGCCAACAGCCTGTGATCCCCGCTTCTACAAAACCAGGAGCTTCCACGGTACCTGAAGAGACCCTCTGCCTGAAGAACACTTGGCCCCTGATGATCTCTTCGTCGTGCTCGAAAGGAATGTCTCCACACACCATATCATAGAGCAGGATCCCTAGGGACCAGACTGCGGCCGACCTGCCGTGGTAGCGATGGTAGCGGATCCACTCTGGAGGACTATACACTCGGGTCCCTGCAAGCCAAGGGAATAGAAGAGAAAACACGCTTTCAGCAAAAGTACAAAGCAACTCTTTATTTGAAAAAGCACCACCTCCCTTCTCCCAGGAGCTGGGTGAACTCCATTTCCCCCCTGGGCTAAAAGGAGAATGGAAGAGTAGTTGATGGCATCTCTCCAACCCAAAGCATTACCCACCTCTCTACCAGCCCAAAGCATAAACTAAAATCCTTTACAAACTGCTCCAAGAAACAAACAGGGCTGGCTGCAGACACAAAGCCCTGGCCGTGTGTGGGAGGACCACCCGCAGAGGGATGAAAGGATGAAATGTCTGCACCATCAAGGCAGGTATCCCAGATGCCCCTTAAACTGCAATCGACCCTGCCCAGGAGTCTGGGTGAGGTTCTCATGGCAGACAGGACCTGAGCAGGCGTCCTTGCACAACATTCAAAGTCAGGGTGCCCTTTGGGAGGCTTTCCTCCCCACCCTGTAGCGCAGGGGCAGACATCCACACCCTTTCCTCCCTAGACTGGAAAGGTAGACAGCGCTGCAGGGTTGGCCTCAGACCACGTGATTCCTGTTTACAAACTTTGGATAGTAAAAAAAAAGGCGGGGCCATCCCGCTGGTGCTCACCAGGGGGCAGCAAAGACTTGAAAGAAAAAACATGGGAGGACACGGCCAGCCATTAACTGTTAAATACAAAAAATGCAGCCCAACCCAGCGTCCTCCAAGGGCAAATAAACACAAACCACAAGCCCGAGTCACAAGTTTTGAAAGGCTGTCGTTTGTTAGGTTAAGCCGCTCAGATGATGACCCACCCAGCTTTGCTTTGATCTCAGGCTCTCCATTCCTGCCCTTCTGAGAGAACCCGCTCCAAGCCCCTCCCTAGGATAGGTTTCCATCCTCTGAGAGACACCCAACTAATTTTCAGACCAGCAACAGATCTCATTTCACAACACTTATTCCTGACTCCCTCACCCCGTAACACAGGGGGGAAAGTGAAACTACTGCCCCTGTCCCTTAACCTTCCCTAGACCAAAGAGGAGAAATAAACTGAAGCTCCAGAAACTACCTCACAGAAAACTCCCTTACAGAACAAAACAAAAATTACAAAACCGGCATCAATTTTCATCCCCCCCCCATCCTTTTACTGGCGGGGAAACTGGGTCAGACTTCAGAAATCTGGGCTACCGCCGGTTGCCCACAGCCTCTTATTCATCGGGGAAGCTCGGAACCCACCGAATTCCACTCGAAGAATAAAATCTCGCCAGAAACGCCCGGGTTTCGGCGGGCTCGCAGCGCCGGCTCCACCGCGCCGGGAAGCCCCGCTCCGTCCCAGCCCTGCCCGCGCCGGCCAGGCGGCCCGACGACCTTTACAAAGGGCCGAGGCCCGGCGGCCGCGTCACCTGGGCAGCTCCCCCCAGGCCTGGCTCACCATCGAAGTCCGTGTAGACGGTATCCTTGAGCAGCGCCCCCGACCCGAAGTCGATGAGCTTGAGCTCGCCGCGGTTGAGGTCGATGAGGATGTTCTCGTCCTTGATGTCGCGGTGGAGCACCCCGCAGTTGTGGCAGTGCCGCACGGCCTCCAGCACCTGCCAGAAGAAGCTGCGGGCCAGCTCCTCTTGCAGGGCCCCCCTCTCGGTGATGAAGTCGAAGAGGTCTTGCACCGGCTCGGGCCGCTCCAGGATCAGGACGAAACTGTCGGGCCTCTCGAACCAGTCCAGGAGCCTAATGACGCCCGAGAAGCCCGAGCTCACCTTCTTCAGCAGGACCACTTCCATGGGCACCCGGGTGCCATTGGGCTGCAGGGGCGAGGGGCCGCGTTAGGGCGGGAGTTGCGGGCGCACCTCACCCCACCCACTCGTTCAGGGGGTCGCTCCCTCCAGGGCACTCACCAGCTCTCCCCAGTCGGAAATCCGGTCCTTCTCCACGTGCTTGATGGCCACCTGGAAGACCCAGAGTCTCCGTGAGGTCCCCTTGGCGGGGCTAAAGCGTGCCGAGCGCCCCCCGCGCGGCGCGCCCTCCCCGCGGCGGGGCGCCCACTCACCGGCAAGTTGTCGGCGACGCGGATGCCTGAGTACACCGAGCCGAAGCCGCCGCTGCCCAGCAGCGGGCCCACCTGGTACTGCGACTCCAGGGGCTCCTTCTCCTTGCCTGCGAAAGGGAGAGGCATGGGGGACTCAGTACGGCCCGGGCGCCCCGGCTCCCCAGCCTGGGGACCCCGCCGCCGCCCCCATCCCCGGGCTGGCGGGGGCTCTTACCGGGCGCCAGCTTGGTGGCGTGCAGGTCGTTGCAGGGCGCGGCGCGCAGGTGGGCAAGCGAGTTGATTTTGGACAAGAGCATCCCAACCTCCAGGGTGTCGGCGCAGGGACCGTGCCCGGAGGAGCTGCGGCGGGAGCAGGGGCTGGGGCTGTGCCTATGGCTGGGGCTGTGGCTGCGGGTGGCGATGCGGCTGTGGCTGCGGCTGGCGCGGAAGGCCGAGGGCGAGTCGGAGGACAACTGGGGGCGCTGCCGGGACTGGCGGCGGGAGGGCGCGCCCGTGGGGTCAGGCAGCGCCGAGGGCGGCGGTGTGAGCGGCTCGTGGGGATTGTGCGGCAGCGTCGCGGGACACGGGGCTCGTGGCTGCTGCTGCTGCTACTGCAGGTCCCGCCGCCGCCGCTGCCGCCGACTCCTCTCAGGCCTCCTCCGCCACCGCGGCCGCTGCAGCAGACGCCCGGCTCGCCCCGCCGCCAGGAGTAAAGGGGCGGAGCGCGCCGGCAGGGAGGGAGCGCGGGCGGGCGGGCGGGGACGGGGCGGGGCCTCGCCGGGAGGCCAAGGCGGGGAGCGGGGCTGCCCGGCCGGCGGAGGGAGGAGAGGGGGTGGGGAAGCGGCGGGACGGGGCGACACCCCTCGGCCCCCGCCCCGCGCGCTCCAGGGCCGCGCCCCGGCCCCGCCCCGCCGGCGCGCCTCCAACCAACCAGAGGCCGACTGATCTGCATAGCTCGGCGCGCCCCGCCCCCGCCCCGCCCCGCTCTCGCGGTCAGAATGGTCTCTACGCCGCCACGACGTGGCGGGAAGGAAAAGGCGCCAAAATGGAGGGGGAGGGGCGCGGGCTGGAGGGGAGGCGGGAGCTGGGTGTAGGGCCGCGAGGGAGGAAGGATGGGGAGGGGCGTATCGATTCAAACCCAAACAATAACAAAGCCATCAAAGGCCGCCGGAGGCCGGCTCTGCGGCTCACGGTTTCTCGGAGGTTTTGAGTCTAGGGCTGGAGCTGGAGCATAACAAGTTGCGCGGAGACGACGGGCATTGGTGTGTCAGGCGGGGAGGCCGGCGCGCCGGGCTGTGAGGGACTGTGTGTGGGGAAGCCGACGAGGGTGGTCTTTCTGTGTGACTCAGACCCCAGACCTCCAAGTCTGCCTGGGCGGGTTGACGACGCGCTGTAGGCTGGGTTGGATCCCGGGGCTGTGTGTGGGGGCGCGTGGGGGGCGCAGGATCCGCAGGACGTGAGTCACGGCGGCTTCACGCAGGGAGTGGAGGAGTCCCAGGCCTGCGACGAAACTGGGGGAAGCTCCGCTTCTGCTTCGGGGGAGGCTTGCAGCCCTCGGTGGTTGCAGCCGGTTAGAAGATCGGCCCCGGGATTCTCATTTAGAAATGCAGAGAGGTGCCAGTGAATCCTGATTCCTAAGTGATGTGTGTCAAAGTGCCCGATAAAGAGGAAATCATGAAACAAATGTTAGCATTGTGATGCCAGATGCTGCCTCAGCCCCTTCTGCGCGGGCGGGAGGGGGAGGAAAATTCCTCATGTAAAACGAGGGTGGGAGGGTGCGATTGATTTAATCAGAGTTTTCGCGTTGTAGTCACCTTTTCATCAGCCAGTTATTACCAGTCAGGCAATACCAGCAATTATTAGCCGACCCCAGCCTTGTGTCAAAGGAAACCCCCCTCCCTCCGCCCCCACCATGGGAATAACACGAAAAACTGGCCTATTCCACTTTCATCCTTTGTCCTTTTAAACTTCATGTAGAGTTGATAACGACGTGTGAAATGAGTAAATTAAAATTCTATGTAATCCATAAATTGAATTGTCAGTGGCCTAAGTAATTGAAAGCTAACTGCATCACGTTTTAATTTTTTCAAGTTCCTGCCGTTTAAAGGAAAAATGAGCATCTGTATAGCTGCAATCATTAATGAATTTAAATGTTTCTTTTAAAAGTTTTCAGCAGCGCTTGTTTTATAAAAAGCCCAGATATTCCACAACTTTTATGAATTTATCTTATAAAATATTACATGTTTTCCTTTTGTTTGTGTGCTGTGGCCTAACTCATTCATATTTAATGACTAGGAGAAAACCCAAGGGAACAACAATTATTCCCTTTTTGCAGATAGGAAAATGAAACATAAGTAGGATGACACAGGGTCATACAACAGCTAATAGAACAGCTAAGGGAGGAGAATGAAATGACCCAAATTCAACTCCTGAGTATCAAAGCTTTCCACTTATCTTGGTTTAAAACTGTCCTTGGCACTGAACAGGACATCAGTAAATGTATGTGACTCCTGCTCCCATCCCTCTGTCCTCCCAGTCCTTTATCCAGCCCTCAGATTTAGCCAAACAGGACTATTCCACCTTGTTCCCACTCACTTAGCACTTTCCGGAGTTTCTGCCTTTGCAGAGCGGGTCAGCCTGGCTTGAGAGTGCCCTCTTCTCTCCACTTTTATCCAAAGCCTTTCCACCCTTCAGGAAACAACTGCAGTTCTACCACAGATTACTGACCAAACTCCAAGCATTGGTTGGCTGTCCATTTCACCCATCTGACAATTGTGGGGTTTAAATATATATATATCTTTTGTTCATTAATGTTTCAATTATTTATGCTTTGTCTTCTTATTCCTCAAATACATACTTTATCCAATGTTTGCTGTTGAGGAAGAAAACCATAATGGGTCCCAACAAAAAGGTCATAATTAATATCAATCTAAACCAAATTTAAGTGAATTAAACAGGCTTACGGCCGGGCGCTGTGGCTCACGCCTGTAATCCTAGCTCTCTGGGAGGCCGAGGCGGGCGGATTGCTCGAGGTAAGGAGTTCGAAACCAGCCTGAGCAAGAGCGAGACCCCGTCTCTACTATAAAATAGAAAGAAATTAATTGGCCAACTAATATATATACAAAAAATTAGCCGGGCATGGTGGTGCATGCCTGTAGTCCCAGCTACTCGGGAGGCTGAGGCAGGAGGATTGCTTGAGCCCAGGAGTTTGAGGTTGCTGTGAGCTAGGCTGACGCCATGGCACTCACTCTAGCCTGGGAAACAAAGCGAGACTCTGTCTCAAAAAAAAAAAAAAAAAAAAAAAAAAAAAAAAAAAACAGGCTTAGGCAAAATAAAGTAAAGGTTAGAGGCAAAGGCTTTAAACTGAGTTAACCTGATTTCAGATCTGGGCTCTGACACCTACCGGATATATGACATTGGTCAAGTTACTTGACCTTGCTAAGCTTTAGACTGAATGCAGATAATAGCACCCACCTCACAGGGCTGTTGTAAGGAGCAAATAAAATTCTGCTTGTAAAGTGTGTAACCTAGCACAGAGTAATCGTCTAATAAATATTAGCTGTGATGATGGCAATAGTGCTGATGGTGGTTGTGACAATGATGATGAAAAGGATTTTTGGACTGATCTTACATTTTGTAGGTTCTAAAGGTGAAATGCTGAATAGATAGTTGGATTTTAACCATCTAGGGAGAGAATGTGATTCAAAATAGTTAAATACATTAAATCAAGTTCAACCTTATTTTTTTCACTTTCTCCAGGTCTTTGCAGAACTAAATATTTAATTAGTTAGAGCTAAAGTGATTAACATTTAATATATATCTGCTTTCTATGGTGAGTACTTCACAGCTGGAAGTTATAAAACATGGACCTTGCTTGGCAAAGAGCTTTTATTTACTTAAAACTGCTTCTAAAGATAATTATTAAACATTCAAGTGTGTTTACATTAAAAGTTACTCTTCAAGGGTAGGGAACTTGATGTTTTGATTCATCAAAATATAGTTTTAATAATAAGCATCACTTTTACTGTCTCAAAGAATCTAACAAAGAATCAGAAAAATCACCCAAATAATTAAATGACAAGTGCTTTTGGAAAGATAAAGGCCATAATTATGCTAACAGTTTCTGGAAAGAAGAGCATTTGTTGATATTAATTTGAACAATATCCAGATTAATCATTAGATGGTTTCCGTATTCTGCCCGATATGGATTTAATCAAGTCATTGTCAAAGGAATTACTTCAGCAATTTCTATAATCATGGAAGTTTAGAAGTAAGTTTGAAGGGGATGCCTATATATCGATTTTTTTTAAAGTACCTCTAAGCCTAGCCAATGCATTTATGTAACTAGGATTGTATAGCTTTTTCTCTATTAATGATTCACAGTTGATCAGGTGGAGATGATTTGAGTCTGTATCACTTATTTTTCTCCTAAAAAAAATTACTCCATTTTTTTAAGTTTAAAGTGTAATTTTAAAAACCTATCACTTTTTATTTTATTTTCTCATTATTTGGTGAAGTAAGAAAGGGGAAAATTTGGAGAAAACCAACCATAATGTACTTCTTTCCATAGCTTAAAACATCAAAAATTACCTCAACAGCTGTAAAATTATTTAGGAAAATTAAAAGTTCACATATATTTGAAAATCTGCTACTAATTGTAAGACATGAAGCATTCTCAATTTAAAAATTTAAAGCCTCCTTTTTAAGTTGTCATAATTGTGATAGCTGCAGACAGCTAGGAATTCCAGAGTGTCCCAACTTCAGAATGGGCAGGGAATCTGTGCAGTCAGGTTAGAACTGGTTCTTGTCCTTGATAAGGTATGACATTTGTTTCAAGTTTGTAAATCTCTTTGAGCCAGTTTTCAGTTTCCTCAGCAAGGTTAGAGAAAGAAAGGGTTTTTATTTTACAGTAAAGTATATTTAAATTCATTCCCAATTTATTTGTTTTCTTAAAGGAAATAAAAATAACCTAGATTTATTTTTGGAATTTTACGCATTCAGTACTGACAATTTGAGTAAAAATAATCAATATTTATTGAAGGCACTGTACACAAAGATTTTATAGTTCCTAGAGTATTGCTGGATAGGTGAAAATAAAAAGGAATAGCTTAGAACATATAAAGGCTACAGGAAGCCTGGAGACTGTTATAAAATACCTTATTAGAAGACTAGGAAAATGTATGCCTCAGATCAAAAAGACCAGGCACATGAACAAAAACGCTGCATGTCTAACTGACAAAGAAAAGAGGCCATCGAGTGTGTGTGTGTGTGTAAGAGAGAGAGAGCATGTCATATGTCTGGGAGTTGGTGAAGGGATTGTCTGCCATCTTTTAAAAAGTAGAATAAAATTAAGACTTTGGAAAAACCACAAAGTGCATCTAGGTAAGCGAAAAAAATATTTGCTCAAAAAGATTTTGTGGAACATCTTACTAAGCCCTACAAAAATGCTAATGAAAACATTTCTTTATTGTGTATCTCCTTTGTCATCTAATGGTATACAGCCTTATTACTCTGTATTTTTCTCATCTCTACAACTAGATTATAAATGTATTGAGGGCAGAAACCATCATCCTTTCATTGAACAAGAAGGCTGAGTGCTGGGCCGGCGCGGTGGCTCACGCCTGTAATCCTAGCACTCTGGGAGGCTGAGACGGGCAGTTTGCTCTAGGTCAGGAGTTCAAAACCAGCCTGAGCAAGAGCGAGACCCAGGCCCTACTAAAAATAGAAAGAAATTAATTGGCCAACTAATATATATATACAAAAAATTAGCCGGGCATGGTGGCGCATGCCTGTAGTCCCAGCCACTCAGGAGGCTGAGGCAGAAGGATCACTTGAGCCCAGGAGATTGAGGTTGCTGTGAGCTAGGCTGACGCCAGGCACTCACTCTAGCCTGGGCAACAAAGTGAGACTCTGTCTCAAAAAAAAAAGAACAAAAGAGACACTGTACTAACAGCCAATATTGACTGAGCATCAGTGATGTGCTGGGCATTGTTCTAAGCACTTTATATCTTCATATAAATCCTATGACACGGGCAGTTTTACTATCTTCATTGGTTTACAGATAAACTAGAATAGAGAGAAGTCATTTGCCCAAGACTATACGGCCAAGTGGTAGAGTAATCTCCTACCCACCCTGCCACTCTGCTTTTCCAAGGTATATGAGATGAGTTTAAGGGATTTAACAGGGTATTCTATAATCGAGTTCTGATAGTATCATCCACAAGGCCAGGGTTCAGAGGAGGCTGAAGAGGTCAAGGGAGGCTCCATGGAGGAGGTAGACCTTAACTTAGATCTTTATTTATTTTTGAGCTCTCTTGCCCAGGCTAGAGTGCAATGGAATCATCATCGCTCACTGCAACCTCAAGCTAAACTCCTAGGCTCAAGTGATCCTCCTATTTCAGCCTCTCAAGTACTTGGGACTATAGGCAAATGCCACCACCTCTGGCTAATGTTTCTTATTTTTTTTTTTTTTTTTTTTTTTTGTGGAGAGAGGGTCTCCCTATATTGATGGACCAGTCTCAAACTCCTGGGCTCAAGGGATCCTACTGCCTTGGCCTCCCAAAGTGATAGGATTATAGGCATGAGCCACCTCACCTGACCCCTTAACTCAGAATTTTTTTTTTGAGACAAGAGTCTCACTCTGTTGCCCGGGCTAGAGTGCCATGGTGTCAGCCTAGCTCACAGCAACCTCAAACTCCTGGGCTCAAGCAATCCTTCCTCAGCCTCCCGAGTAGCTGGGACCACAGGCATGCACCACCATGCCCGGCTAATTTTTTCTATATACTTTTAGTTGGCCAATTAATTTCTTTCTATTTTTTATTTTTTAGTAGAGACAGTCTCGCTCTTGCTCAGGCTGGTTTCGAACTCCTGACCTTGAGTGATCCGCCCACCTCAGCCTCCCAGAATGCTAGGTTACAGGCGTGAGCCACCCCGCCCAGCCTAACTCAGATCTTAAAGGATGAGTAAGATATGAGTAGGTAGAGAGGAGAGAGGGAATGGGGTGAGTAAAGTCAGGAACTGAAGCAAAAGATGCTTTGTGTTATGTTCTTTGTATTCCCCAATACATGTGAAATGAATGAATAAAAGTTTCTTTAAGCAAATCAAAAGCAGAAAGCCAGAGAAAGAATCAGTAGGACCTCCTGATGTCATGATGCAAAAGGTGATGAAAGATGAAAAAGATGATAGAATTTATTTCAATCTTTGTTGAAGAAGAAACTATGAAGATTCTCTATTCAAATAATCTTTTGAAGTTTGTAGTTTAGGAATATAACCTTTCATTATGTATTGGTGAATACATAGGGTGTCCAACCTCCAAATAGCAACGGACATGCATTAACATGATTGGATGAAATCCACTCAATAATTTGGAGAAATTTACATTTTCAACATAATACTTCCTCTTTTCCAGCTCTGTTTTAGTTCTCTTTTTATGTGGCATGCTACTAAAACAAACATGGACAGCTCACTACAGCCAGAACTAGAACAGCTATATTATAGATTCAAACCTATTTTCTATGGCCTTCAATGTATAACTTTGTCAAAGATTCTTTGAATGTCTAAATACAGTTTTGCTCACTCTGGAGAACTAGTGAGTTGTGCTGTTCCCTTTATAGAAATGGTGTTACATTTCCCTGGATAGGTTAATCTTTCTTCTGTGTTTAGTGATGTTACTTTATTAAAGAGACACCCACTCACTAGGTGAGAAATTCAAACTTATCATTGACAGTCATCAGAGTTATATCTGAAGTCGCTCTTATGAATGGGAGTTATGTTGGCAAATAGCCCAACTTCTGATGCAGGGCTGTAATGACAACACAGATTACATTTCTTTCTTTCTTTCTTTTTTTTTTTTTTTGTTGAGACAGTCTCCCTCTGTAGCCCCTGTTAGGATGCAGTGGCATCGTCATAGCTCACAGCAACCTCAAACTCCTGGGTTCAAGTGATCTTCCTGCCTCAGCCTCCGGAGTAGCTGAGACTATGGATGCATGCCACCAAACCCAGCTATTTTTTTCTATTTTTAATAAAGACGGGGTTTCGCTCTTGCTCAGGCTGGTCTCTAATTTATGAGCTTGTGCAATTCTCCCACCTCAGCCTCCCAGAGTGTTAGGATTACAGGCAGGTGCCACCGCTCTGGTCTACAGATTACATTCTTTAACCAAAATTGCACACATATCCCCAAGTTTAGTCTGTCCTTTGAGACCAACTCAGGCCATTTGGACTTCTTGCAGCTTTCCTGTACTACCAGTCAATAGTTTTTAACACTGCAGCAATTAATCTGACAGAACCATATTCTTTTTCTAAGTATTTACAGTCATTGTAATGATTATAATGCCATCTTTAAGATTACAAGTATTAATTGAGTGCCCACTTTGAAAGGATCCATGTTTCCCCAATGAGACATCACATCCTCAAGTGCAGAGACTATATTGTAATTTTTTTTTTGGGGGGGGGACCATGTCTCCCTCTGTTGCCAGGATGGCCTTGAACTGCTGGGCTCAAATGATCCTCCAGCCTCCCAAGTAGCTAGGACTACCGGTGTGCACCACTGCACCCAGCTTACATTGTAAATTTTTAAAGACCACATAGCTCCCTTTGGGAAGTGCTAAACAGATACTTTTTAAAAGTGAACAGAATTAACTTTTTTTTTTTTTTTTTTTTGAGACAGAGTTTTGCTCTGTTGCCCAGGCTAGAGTGAGTGCTGTGGTGTCAGCCTAGATCACAGCAACCTCAAACTCCTGGGCTCAAGCAATCCTTCTGCCTCAGCCTCCTGAGTAGCTGGGACTACAGGCACGAGCCACCAGGCCCAGCTAATTTTTTCTATGTATTTTTAGTTGGCCAATTAATTCCTTCCTATTTTTTTAGTAGAGACAGGGTCTTGCTCTTTCTCAGGCTGGTTTCAAACTCCTGACCTTAAGCAATCCTCCCGCCTTGGCCTCTCAGAATGCTAGGATTACAGGCATGAGCCACCGCGCCCAGCCAGTGAACAGAATTAAACCCAAGAGAAAACATGTCTAGGCCTGGCGTGGTGGCTCATGCCTGTAATCTTAGCACTCTGGGAGGCCAAGGCGGCTGGATCCTTTGAGCTCAGGAGTTAGAGACCAGCCTGAGCAAGAGCGAAACCCCGTCTCTACTAAAAAAATAGAAAGAAATGAACTGGACAACTAAAAAATAATATAGAAAAAATTAGCGGGGCATGGTGGTGCATGCCTGTAGTCCCAGCTACTCAGGAGACTGAGGCAGGAGGATCACTTGAGCTCAGGAGTTTGAGATTGCTGTGAGCTAGGCTGATGCCATAGCACTTTAGCCCGGGCAACAGAGTGAGGCTCTGTCTTAAAAAAAAAGAAAGAAAGAAAGAAAGAAAGAAAGAAAGAAAGAAAGAAAGAAAGAAAGAAAGAAAGAAAGAAAGAAAGAAAGAAAGAAAGAAAACATTTCTAAAATATTGTGAATTTCCCCTGCTTCTATCTTTGCTGCTGCCACTGTTATTATATAGTATAATGAAAAACCAGAAGGATGTTTGCTCTCTTAAAAGTGCAAAGTTCAGAACAAATTTTAACCTTTTTCAGAAAGGCATTTTTATAAATTAAGATTGCCAGATTCCTAAACCAAAGGCTTAGAGAAGTAGGCACAGTCTAGTTTATAAAGAGATAATATTGAATATTAATTGACAACCAGGCTTGGTAGCTGATGCCTGTAATTCCAGCTCTTTGGGAGGCCAGGGCAGGAGGATCGCTTGAGGCCGGGAGTTTGAGACCAGCCTGGACAATATAACGAGACTTCATCCCTACAAAAAATTTAAAAAATTAGCCAGGCATGGTGGTGTGTATCTGTAGTCCCAGCTACTTGGGAGGCTGAAGTGGGAGCATCCCTTGAACCCAGGAGTTGGAGGCTACAGTGAGTTATGATTGTGCCACAGAGCTCCAGCATGGGCAACAGAACGAGACAGTGTCTCAAAAAATAATAATAAATAGCCGGGCGTGGTGGCTCACGCCTGTAATCCTAGCTCTCTGGGAGGCCGAGGCGGGCGGATTGCTCGAGGTCAGGAGTTCAAAACCAGCCTGAGCAAGAGCGAGACCCCGTCTCTACTATAAATAGAAAGAAATGAATTGGCCAACTAATATATATATACAAAAAAAAAATTAGCCGGGCATGGTGGCGAATGCCTGTAGTCCCAGCTACTTGGGAGGCTGAGGCAGGAGGATTGCTTGAGCCAGGAGTTTGAGGTTGCTGTGAGCTAGACTGACGCCACGGCACTCACTCTAGCCTGGGCAATAAAGTGAGACTCTGTCTCAAAAAAAAAAAAAAAAATAATAATAATAATAAATATAATTTTTTGAAAGGCAAACCAAAATATAATAATAATATTAATTAAGCAACTATTATGTGCTAAGCAGCATTCTAAGTAATCACTTTATGTGCCATATATGGCATATATATCTTCATATGTGTGATGTCTGTCCAGAAAGTATCCAACGATTGTTAATATAATGAGAACAGTTTGCGAGACATTGATATAACCTGGTACCAAGGAGAGTGGACTGGGATGTGCATGCATGAATAATGGTGACTTCACTGTACTAGTCCGTGGGGCGCTACACCCATTGAGTGAGCTTCTGTACTGTTGTGGCCGTCACATTCAAAATGAGTGAGTATCCAACTCATAATGGCAGCTAAAAAAAAATATATAAAAAAAAAAATAAACAAAATGAGTGAGTAGAGCAATGAATCTGCATCAGATTTTGGATTAAGCTCGAACATTCCTCCCCAGAAACTATTCAGATAATTCAGAAGGCTTTCAGGGACTATGCAACGAGTGCAATGCAAATAAAAGTGTGGCACAAATACTTCAAAGATTGTCGAGAATCTCTTGAAAGTGATCCACGTTCTGGAAGGCCTGCAACAAGCAGAACATCTGAAAATGTTGAACATCTACCGGTTAGGTTAAGACGCACTGGGAGAACTGTGTGAGGCCCCAAGGTGCCTGCTTTGAAGGGGACTGAGGCGTCATTGTCCTATGTACAATGTTTCTTGTATCTCATATCTTCTTCAATAAATATCTCTGCTTTTCATATTACATGGCTGGATACTTTCTGGACAGACCTCATATATATCATATGGCACATAATATTATATTTTTCTTTAATTCTCTTAATTATGATACCCCAGAAGGTAAATAACTTTCCCAAGGTCCATAGGTAAGACAAACACAAGACCTAATTCATGGACAATGTATGGGACAGCTCTTTGTGTGTTGGAGGTCATGTTAAGAGCACAGAGGGCTGTGAGCCAGATTAAATAAAATCAGGAAGTAAGGTAATGAATGGAAAGACAATAGAGTCAGTGGATAATTTCCTTCAATATTGTGTCCAAGAGAAATGAATGGGGATGGGAACAATGTTAAAAGTAAACTATGTGGGTGAGTGGTGTCAAAGAGGAATGCCTGCTGAAAATGAGAGTTTTTAGTGGCTAGGCATGTGGGCTAAGGGTTAGCCTGGGCTAAGAGTTAGCCTTTGCATAGGGGAAGCTATAATCTTTATAGCAGTGAGAAAAGAAGCTCTTGTGGTATTGACTGATTCAATAACTAAATAAACATTTGCTGAAGAGCTACCATGTTTAAGCTACCATGCTAAGGACCATGAAAGTACATAGAAGCAAAAGATGTTCTAGTTCCTGCATAAGGATCATATATAATGTGACACACACATATATATGTGTGTGTGTATATATAGAATTATAAAGATTTGGAACTAGAAGGAAACTTAAAGATCTTCTCATCTAATCTTTTATTTTACAGATGACCAAAAAAGCAACTCTCAGAGACGGGAAGTGATTCGCCAAAGTTCCCATAGCATTTGCAGAGCAAGGGTAGAACTAGACTTGACTGCTACCCCGGGCTCTTTCTATTCTCTGATAGAGATATAATTAGTAATGAAAGATAGTATCTGCCCAGAGGAAAATTAATGGTATAGGTAATGTATGCTTCTTACTGTCATATGTTTACGAGTTCAGGGTCTAAATGCTAACTAAAACTTTGTCTGGAAATTTTCAGGTGCAGAGGGACTTTCCCAGTTGTTTCCTCAGCTGCTTCAGCACGAAAACAGAAAATGGCCCCGTCTCTGTGCTCGCGTGCACCTGTGCCGCCTCAGTCGGACACGTCACCCGTGATCTTGATGTGTCTCGCTCAGGAGTTCTCAAAGTGTGTGGTCTCCAGACCCGCAGCACCTGGAAACTTAGCAGAAATGCAAATCCCTGGGCCCACCACAGACCCAGTGAATCAGAAACTCGGGGGTGGGGCCCCGTGACCTGTGTTTCGATGAGCTTCCAGGTGACTCTGGTGTGCTGTGGAGTTTGAGAACCCGTGTTCTATCTAATGGTTCTCCAGAGAGGCTGTGAAATTTGAAAGCAGGGACTATGTCCTCTGCAGTTTTTGTTTCCCTACCCGGTATTCACCTTTGAACAGAGAGGATGTTACTAAATATTTCTGAAACTGAATTGTAGGTGTGAACATGGCAAGGCGGACGATCAACATTCCACTCTGCAATTCTTTTCATATAATGATTAATATCTTAGGTTTACTTTATGTTATGGGCTGAATTGTGTCCCCCGAAGTTCACGTGTTGACATCATCACTTCTCAGTACCTCAGAATGTGACTGTGTTTGGAGATAGGGCCTTTAAGAGGCAATTTGGTGGCGTCTCATGCCTGTAATCCTTGCTGTGAGCTACGATGATGCCACTTTACTCTAGCCTGGGAAACAGAGCAAGACTGGGAGGCCGAGGCGGGAGGATCACTCAAGGTCAGGAGTTCGAAACCAGCCTAAGCAAGAGCAAGACCCCCGTCTCTACTAAGAAACACCTGTAATCCTAGCACTCTGGGAGGCCGAGGCGGGAGGATTGCTCGAGGTCAGGAGTTCAAAATCAGCCTGAGCAAGAATGAGACCCGTCTCTACTATAAATAGAAATAAATTAATTGGCCAAGTAATATATATATAGAAAAAATTAGCCGGGCATGGTGGCACATTCCTGTAGTCCCGGCTACTTGGGAGGCTGAGGCAGCAGGATTGCTTGAGCCCAGGAGTTTGAGGTTGCTGTGAGCTAGGCTGACGCCACAGTACTCACTCTAGCCTAGGCAACAAATCGAGACTCTGTCTCAAAAAAAAAAAAAATAAAGAAAGAAAGAAAGAAATTAATTGGTCAGCTAAATACACACACACACACACACACACACACACACACACATATATATATATATATAATTAGCCAACCATGGTGGCACATGCCTGTAGTTCCAGCTACTCGGGAGGCTGAGGCAGGAGGATCACTTGAGCCCAGGAGTTTGAGGTTGCTGTGAGCTAGGCTGACACCACGGCACTCTAGCCTGGGCAACACAGTGAGACTCTGTCTCAAAAAAAAAAAAAATAGAGATAATTTGGGTAAAATGAGATCATATGGGTAGACTCTAATAAAATATGACTGGGGTCTTTATAAGAAGAGGAGATATCTGGGTATTGAATGAAATATTTTGATACAGTAGAAAAAAAAAAAAAAAGAAGAGGAGATGAAGACCCAGGCACACACAGAGAAAAGACCATGTGCAAATACAGGGAGGAGAAGACAGCCATCTAGAAGTCAAGGAGAGAGACTTCAGGAGAAACCAACCCTGTGGGCATCTTGATCTCAGACTTCTAGCCTCCACAATTGTGAGAAAAATTAATTTCTGTTGTTTAAGACAACCAGATTGTGGTCCTTTGCTATGGCAGATCTATCAAACTAGTATATACTTTATATAAAAATTTTACTGAAATACCAACTGAAATCCAGGAACTCCCATCCAAGCCTATGATAAGACAATCTTATTTTTAGATGGCTCTATAACAGTCTTTAGATGTTAAAGACTGTTTAGATTGAAGTGTTTAAGAAATTACTCTTGCCTGGACGAAGTGGCTCACGCCTGTAATCCTAGCACTCTGGCAGGCTGAGGCAGGTGGATTGCTTGAGGTCAGGAGTTCAAAACCAGCCTGAGCAAGAGCAAGATCCCATCTCTACTATAAATAGAAAGAAATTAATTGGCCAACTAATATATATAGAAAAAAAATAGCCGGGCACGGTGGCGCATGCCTGTAGTCCCAGCTACTTGGGAGGCTGAGGCAGGAGGATTGCTTGAGCCCAGGAGTTTAAGGTTACTATGAGCTAGGTTGACACTATGGCACTCACTGTAGCCTGGGCAACAAAGCGAGACTCTGGCTCAAAAAAACAAAATAAAACAAAAGAAATTACTCTTTCAGCCAAGCGTGGTGGCTCACACCTGTAACCTAGCACCCTGGGAGGCTGAGGAGGAGGAATTCCTGAGGCCAGGAGTTTCAGACTAGCCTGAGCAAGAGTGAGATTCCATCTCTACTAAAAATAGAAAAAGTTAGCCTGCAGTGGTGTGCGCCTGTAGTCTCAGCTACTCAGGAGGCTGAAGCAGGAGGATCACTTGAACCCAGGAGTTTGAGGTTGCTGTGAGCTACGATGATGCCACTGTACTCTAGCCTGGGAAACAGAGCAAAACTGTGTCAGGAAGGAGGGAAGGAAGGAAGGAAGGAAGGAAGGAAGGAAGGAAGGAAGGAAGGAAGGAAGGAAGGAAGGAAGGAAGGAAGGAAGGAGAGAGAGAGAGAGAGAGAGAGAGAGAGAGAGAGAGAGAGAGAGAGAAAGAAAGAAAGAAAGAAAGAAAGAAAGAAAGAAAGAAAGAAAGAAAGAAAGAAAGAAAGAAAGAAAGAAAGAAAGAAATTACTCTTTCATGCTCTACATGAGCACAGGTTTTGGAGTCAGACAGAGGTGGGTTTGAGTCCTGACTCAGCCACTTAGGAGTTGTGTAATCTTAAACTCCAAAGACTCAGTTTCCTCTTTTGTAATTTGAGACATAGCTCCCTCCTAAACGTAATTCAATAATTGGCAAGTATATCATAGTCACTCAGTACGTGGTGAGTTAAAAATGATAATTAACCAAATTATTCATATTGGCCCTCTCTGGGAAATAGGATTACAGCAAAATTTTACTAAAATGTTTGGGTTAGTTCAAACATGTAGTACTATGGTAACTTTTTAAAAGACTATATAAGATGGGCTGGGTGAGGTGGCTCATGCCTGTAATCCTAGCACTCTGGGAGGCTGAGGCGGGTGGATTGCTCGAGGTCAGAAGTTCAAAACCAGGCTGAGCAAGAGCAAGATTCCATATCTACTATACATAGAAAGAAATTAATTGGCCAACTAATATATATAAAAAAATTAGCCAGGCATGGTGGCACATGCCTGTAGTCCCAGCTACTCGGGAGGCTGAGGCAGGAGGATTGCTTGAGCCCAGGAGTTTGAGGTTGCTGTGAGCTAGGCTGATGCCATGGCACTCACTCTAGCCTGGGCAACAAAGCGAGACTTTGTCTCAAAAGAAAAAAAAAAGACTATATAAGATGACAATGGTATTTTTCAGGAGAAATGAATTGCAGAGTCAAGGGGAGTAAAAGACAGAATAAGAAAGTCAGGAATGTAATAGAAAGATACCACACTCAAGAATAGTTGAATTGTCTCTAATTGTTGAGTAATCAGACTATATGAAGGTAGGATTGTTGATTTTGTCTTTGTATCCCTGATGCCTAATATGACACCTGGCACTTACTATGAGCTCAGCAACTTGCGATTGAATGAAAGCATGAATGGCCTTCTGCAAAGTTGATTATACAAATTGTACAAAGGCATTTCAACTCAGTATACTTACACAGAACCAGTGGCTCTGTAGCGTTTTGATGTTGTGCAATCAAAGCTTTAATTTTAACCTGGGAATTCCACTTTGTGGAAATAACCTAAGAAAATAACTCAAAAGGGACAGAAAAGTGCTTTTTTTTTTTTTTTTTTTTTTTTTTTTTGAGGCAGTGTCTCACTCTGTTGCCCCAGCTAGAGTGTCGTGGTGTCAGCCTAGCTCACAGCAACCTCAAACTCCTGGACTCAAGCGATCCTCCTGCCTCAGCCTCCCAAGTAGCTGGGACTACAGGCACACGCCACCATGCCCCGCTAATTTTTTCTATGTATTTTTAGTTGGCCAATTAATTTATTTCTATTTTTTTTTTTTTAGTAGAGACGGGGATCTCACTTGCTCACGCTTGTTTTGAACTCCTGACCTTGAGCAATCTGCCCTCCGTGGCCTCCCAGAGTGCTAGGATTACAGATGTGAGACATCACGCTCAGCCTAAAAAAAGTGCTATTAAAAAAAAAATCCTTAATGCTTAATCCAGGGTCAAAAAAAAAAAGACAATAGAGAAAAGAAATTTAAATATAGTAAAAAAAAATTTTTAAAGAAATAAAAAGAGGCCGGGTGCAGTGGCTCACACCTGTAATCCTAGCACTCTGGGAGGCCGAGGCGGGCAGATTGCTCGAGGTCAGGAGTTCGAAACCAGCCTGAGCAAGAGCGAGACCCCGTCTCTACTATAAATAGAAAGAAATTAATTGGCCAACTAATATATATAGAAAAAATTAGCCGGGCATGGTGGCGCATGCCTGTAGTCCCAGCTACTTGGGAGGCTGAGGCAGAAGGATTGCTTGAGCCCAGGAGTTTGAGGTTGCTGTGAGCTAGGCTGACGCCACGGCACTCACTCTAGCCCGGGCAACAAAGGGAGACTCTGTCTCAAAAAAAAAAAAAAAAGAAAGAAAGAAATTAATTGGCCAACCAATATATATAGAAAAAATGAGCCAGGCATGGTGGCACATGCCTGTAGTCCCAGCTACTCGGGAGGCTGAGGCAGGAGGATCGCTTGAGCCCAGGAGTTTGAGGTTGCTGTGAGCTAGGCTGATGCCATGGCACTCACTCTAGCCTGGGCAACGAAGCGAGACTCTGTCTTGAAAAAAAAAAGAAATAAAAAGAATAAAATAAAATAAAAATCTTTATTGTAGTAATATGCCAAATGGAGAAATTCTAGGATCATCTTCGGAGTCTCTCCACCCGCAGGCGACATCTCCCCTCTCTGGCCTTTGGCCCAGGCTCTCCCAGCTGCCCCCACCGTGCAGCCGTCCCTGCAGCCGCCTCTCCCCTAGTGCCTAGTACCCCATACTTTGACCCTCTGGGATCACCTTCTCATTAAAAGGTACTGTCTTGTGCTGCTTGTCTTGGGGACTCTACTCAGGCAACTAATCTGATAAATAGATTTAAACCGAAGTGCTAATGAGTGATAATGGCTGAATGTAAGTCCACTCCTGGATAACAATTGCATTTCAGCAGCACCTTTCTCCCAAGAGTAAGAAATACATTTCAGGCATGTGTCAGGGCCATGGGGGAAGATATTTTAAGAATGGGGATTTCCTCAAACCCCTCAAATTACACCATGGAGACAGCTGTCTTCCACATGACCTGGCCAGCTCCTTGGCATCCCGTTATCAGCACTCAGGGGACACCAGAGGAAACGGGCCTGTTCCTCTTCTCAACAGAGCTTGGAAGCAGCGACTGGACTATTTATGTCACTTAAAGGAAAATGGCATTTACTCTGGAACTCATCCAGAAGGCACACATTCTCTGAGCTTAGGGAAGACCCTTTTCTACTTAAAATTGTAAGAATAGGTGACATAGAATTCAAATCAGAAACCATCAGTTAATGCCCTATGATTTGTTGCAAAATGAACTCTGAAAACAATACAAAAGTTTTTAGGGACTTAGGGCCTTCTCCAGGGATGGCTGAATGATGGTGCCTAGCTGAAACAAAATGAATCAGCTGGGACATGCAAACACTGAGGAGGACTGGTAATGTAATCTTCAAAGTACAAAGATCCTAGACATTGATGTGAATTTATATGAGCACACACATGAGAGCACATTGAACCTGATAATAACTACAGCTGCCTTTTATCAGCTGTTAACTATGTTAACATGGTAACTGTGCTAAGCATTTTACTTATATTAGAAAAGCTAATTCTCCTCACACCTATAATCCTGGCACTCTGGGAGGCTGAGACCAAGACCGAGACCGGTGGATCGTCTGAGCTCAGGAGTTGGAGACCAGCTTGAGCAAGAGCGAGACCCTGTTTCTACAAATATATATATATATATATATATATATATATAAAGAAATTAGCTAGACAACTAAAAATATATCTAGAAAAAATTAGCCAGGCATGGTGGCGCATGCCTGTACTCCCAGCTACTCAGGAGGCTGAGGCAGGAGGATCGCTAGAGCCCAGGAGTTTGAGGTTGCTGTGAGCTAGGCTGGCGCCAGGGCACTCACTCTAGCCTGGGCAACAAAGCGAGACTCTGTCTCAAAAAATAAATAAATAAATAAAAATGGTTATTTTTCAGGAGAGTCTGTGCTGTCACAAGAAGCACACAAGGTAAAGAGAGTGAAATTCATTATGTACACAGAGGCTCACTGAAGTGAGAAAGTCCAAATGATCACGAGGCAATCACTTCCCAACTGCACCTCCCCCAGGCCACCCCCAAGGCCCTAGACCAGGAGATGAGATCTTTAGTCTGCCCCCATTTGAGAAAGGGAGTGAGTGGGTGCTTGGTAGAGAGCTAGTTGTCAACTGCAGTTACATCTGAAATTCACATTATCGCAGACCTTCACCTTGCTGCGGAGTATGGCCCCTGGAGTGTAAAGAGAGAAATCCAATCGAGCAGGTAACCACAGGTGATCATAAAGAGCTGTGTGCGCCATCCCCAGGAGTATGAATTTTATCTGAAGGGTGACAGAAAGCTATGGAAGGGTTTTCAACAGGCCCATCTCGAGTGCCACCTTCTGTAAGAGTCTTCACTGGCCACTGCCAAGTGGTTTGTAGTTACGTCGTCAATTCACCTCTCCTTAGGTTTTTTTTTTTTTTTTTTTTTTTTTTGAGACAGAGTCTCGCTTTGTTGCCCAGGCTAGAGTGAGTGCCGTGGCATCAGCCTAGCTCACAGAGACCTCAAACTCCGGAGCTCAAGCAATCCTCCTGCCTCAGCCTCCCGAGTAGCTGGGACTACAGGTATGTGCCACCATGCCCAGCTAATTTTTTCTATATATATTAGTTGGCCAATTAATTTCTTTGTATTTATAGTAGAGACAGGGTCTCACTCTTGCTCATGCTGGTTTTGAACTCCTGACCTCGAGCAATCTGCCCGCCTCGGTCTCCCAGGGTGCTGGGATTACAGGCGTGAGCCACCGCGCCCGGCCCCTCAGCTCTCCTTAGATTCAATACCCTGACTTACATTTTTGTGTGTGTTTTCCATATATACAATATGCATTCCAAATATAGTTGTTGTTTGAAGGAAAGAAGCAAAGGGAAAGGAGTCATTGGGGTTCTTCTTATTTTACAATTCAATCGATCAGAGTCGAGTTCACCATGTGGATGAACTAATGAACTTTTGTAGCAGCAGAACAAAATTCTTAATGTGTTTGTATGTGAATGTGACTTACACAACCACATTCATTCACATGAAACCTGTACCTTCATATCTGCTTAGTCCTATTGAACTCAAAAGTGCTTAGGACTGCGGGGGGCGCAAAGCAAATATGGGCACTATAAGAATATAAGTGTAATGTCAATCATGGATGGAATCGATTTTTCAAGTTAGCAAGTTTGGCAAAATAGGTGAAAGTGACAAGATTCATTACTAGGGCTAATTCCTCTGCCAACATCCCAGTCGAAGCCCTTAAACCTCCAAATCCCCATACCTTATCCTGAGGGAGGGTGCACAGAGTCTATAGAAACCAATCTAGATTGTGGAAAGACCCCGGCCTCTGGGCCAGTGGCTCTCAAAGTGTGGCCGCTGCATCGGTGACAGCAGCACGTGGAACTTGTTGGAAACGCAGAATCAGAAACTCGGGGCAGAGCCCAGCATTCTGAGGGTTAACAGACCTCCAGGTTATTGAGGCTGCAAGTTCAAGGTGGAACCACGTTCCAGTTCCAGGTTACTCTTGCAGCCCTTTGCCAGGAATGATGGAAATGGGGACTACTACAGGAACCCATTCCCAAGTCTTCAGGGATCTTTCTTGTCTACTGCTTTGCTTTGCCATTACCCTAATACAGATGGAACGTAAAGCCCATTAGACAAAACATGAACCAGACCTGTTCCATGGAACTGTGAAGTCAGTTTTCCTTGGCATTGCCTTTGGTCATTTTGAAAAAAAAAAATTGTTGCTTCATGAGACACACTGCTTGCTCTCTGAACTTTTCCCTTTTCTAGTAAAAGTACAAATTCCAGCTGGAGTTCTTGACCAACAACATCTTTCTACAGAAGTTGCTGTCTTCGAAGCTTTGCTGAGTTCCAGAGATAAGATAAATAATTTACCAAATGTAGGTTTCTGATTACTCACTCTATTAGCATTTAGAGCAGAGAGCTCTGGTCCCTGGGGAGTTTGATTCGTTCAGATGCAGCCCATCTGCTTTTGTTTTTTTGTGGGGAGTTTTTGGGGGGTGGGGTTGCCTGGAAAAGCCAGGGAGCTCCCAGCATCCCACACATACTTTGGGGATGAACTGCCTAAATCTTATGGGTTTTACTGGAAATTCTGGGGAATGCTATTTTCTTATTATTTAAAAAATACACAGCTGCTAAGGCTCATTTTTTCCCTCCCTCTCCCCTCTTTTTTTTTTTTTCCTTTTTAAAAGATGAGTAAAAACAAAACTCCACAATTCATTTTCAAAGATTGTACAAAATAAGATATCTGGAAGGGTATTTTCAATCTTTTGCAATTTATTTATCCTAAATTCATGCTGCACATTCCAAGAGTAATTTCAGGGAATTTTGTAGAAGGGATTAAGTAGAGTTTCTCCTAAATCAAGTGACATTTGGGGGAAAAAGGAATAGTCTATTCCGTAAAAGCACCATTCTTCGCTCACACAATTTCGAAGCACAGCAGCAGTGTCAGGAGTGGCAGGTCTGTATGTGTAGTTACTCCACGGCTCTCTCCTTTGTGGCAGATGCATGTCATTATTATTTTATACAGGTCTTAAGAGTAAACTGGGGTAACAGAAGAAATCACAGCAAAAAAATAGCAGATTCTGTGAATTGTCCATTGCAAATAGAGGAAAAAGTTGAGATAAACCCAAAAAGCTGTGTGTTGGATATGTAATAAATGCTCTTCCAATCCCTCCAAGGTAATCTGATCACTAACTTACTTCATTCATTTTGATAAGAAATATTGATCTGTGTGTCTGGATGGCACATATATGTGTCCGTATAACAGAAAGGGTCTTGTTTTGGTAAACCATCAGGAATAGAAATTGCAATATAGTCTCCTATGTAAGATTTTTTGTACTTTTGTGAACTTTCTTAACGCAAAGTCAGGATTGTACGTGCTACTTCCCACGGCGAGTATCCTGTGAATAGGTAAAATAATGACATCTTACCACAAACCTGACTGTTGTTTTCTTGTCAGTGATTTAATGGGAACTCGATTGTCTCCCAGGAGCGAGTCACCTTGGAAGTCTCCAGCATGGAAGTGGAAGGTGTGGGTTGGTTTGGGGCGTGCACCTAGCCGAGTAGTTAAGGCAGATACAAAAACAATATATTGGAATAGAGGACTTTACTAAAAGGGTGGGAAAGGTAAAGTAAGGACACAAAAGGAATTCCTTGTGCTTCACAGCTCTGGAGCTGAAGCAATTAAAGAGCGAAAGGTGTAAAAATGCTCCTTGCTACCTATTTTGTGTTTCTCTGGGAGATTAACCTACTTTCTTGGCTCATTTTCTTCTTCCTCCATCAGTGGGTTAAAAGCTGTGGTAGCTGGCAGCCTCAGATGACTCCATCAGCATCTGTTATCTCAGTTCCGGGCCTCTCAGGGACACACAGAGTAATTTACCTTTTATTTCTTTTGCTTCCTCCCCACGGCAGGTAAAAAGTCTGCCCCGGGCTCAGACACATTCTCCCTTGTAACAAGAATCTGCTCCAGCAAGGATGGTGGAGTGAATGGTCGGTGCGTGCGCTTTCTTCTCTCTTTTCTTGTCTTCTGACAGATCCGAGAGGCTGAGGCAGTAAATCTGAGAAGAGCAGCGCAGAAGCACACGCTCGCTCAGAAGGAGAAACGCGGCCCCAGCCACTCGCTGCCCACTTCTGCTTGCCGTATGCTGCATTTTAGAAGGTTTCAAGTTGCTCCTGCAACATTTTTTTGGTTGGTTGGATGGCTGAATGAAACACAACCTTCCCTGCAGACATCAAAGCGTGTCTCCAGCATAGCAAACTCTCTACCCAGCCTTTCGTCTCTCCGGCTACATTCCAATTTAACCGGGGCTGCCTTGCATGATAATGAGGCCTAATTACCACTTTATCCCTTGATTGTTGTGCTGAGTTTTGGAACTGCAGAGTTCTCTTCTCAGCTTCCTTCTGCCTTGGCTTACCCTCCCTCCTGTTACGTAGCAGGGCCTGGACCGAGATTTGGCCATTAGTGTGAGCAGATAGGTGAACAGGGCAGGACTGCGCCTTTGGAGCATCAGCGCTCTGTCCACTCAGTAAACCTGAATTCCTTTCACAACTGTGGGAAGACCTCGCCGTGCACAGGATATTCTGAACACCACAGGAGCTGTAAGAGATTTATTACTAGGTTAAAGAGTGAAGCAAAGGCCGTGAGACGATAGCCTCACGCCCCAGAGGTATTTTCCTACCTTCTCTCTTACCACACACACAGGCACAAAATCTTTTGTAAAATGTTGAGACCAGAAGGAACATAAAACCAGACCTTTGGGAACCTGTTTCTAATTCTTTCACATGGTGTGATGCATTTGGATGCCTAAGCCTCCCTACCTGAGAAAGGAATCCCCGGCAAAGAATTGATAAATGAGATAAATGAGAGGCCGGCTGATCCATCTCCCTGGGACTGAAACTATCCAGGCAGATGGTAATTTATGTTTTACTTTAAAGTTATTTTTTAAAAAATTCAATGGTTCACTACGAGGACAAAAAAAAAGTTATTTTTAATCTTTTATTTTTGTTACAAATTTACTGAGCACCCCTGTGTGCTGGGCACAGTGTTAGATACTGAGGGTTCTAAGACAATAGGTCACCAATACTCTTGCCCTCTAGGAGAATGAGCTGAACCCTAAAGGACGGGAAGCAGTTAGGTGAACTGGGAACCAGGAAGATTTTGAAGGGTCTAGATGTAAACAGTTTTCAAAATTATAATCTGAGAGAAACAAAATTGGCCTTGAGTAGATCATTGAAACATGATTGCGGCCGGGCTGGGTGGCTCACACCTGCCTGTCATCCTAGCACTCTGGGAGGCAGGAGGATCGCTTGAGCTCAGGAGTTTGAGACCAGCCTGAGCCCCTACCCCATCTCTACTAAAAATAGAAAAAATTAGCCAGGTGTGGTGGCGCCTGCCTGTAGTCCCAGTTACTGGGAAGGCTAAGGCAGGAAGATCAGTTTAGCCCAGGAGTTTGAGGTTGCTGTGAGCTAGGCTGACACCACTGCACTCTAGCCTGGGCAACAGAGCGAGACTATCTTAAAAAAAAAAAAAAAAGAAAAAAAGAAAAAGAAACATGATTGCTCATTCTTATTATTTTGTCTGGTTTTTTTTATGTTTGAAATTTCACATAATAAAAAAGTTAAAGAACAAAATGTAATCTGGGGACATAATCTGTAGAAGCGCTTGGAAGAAGCTGGTTAAACACAGATTCTCTGGTCCACCGCAGCCGTCCTGTCCTGTTCAGTTTCTTCACGTGGTTCAGGAATCTGCATTGTAGGCACGCGCTCCACGTGAATTCCATGCCTGCTCAAATCCGAGCTCCTTGGCAGAGGAGACAATATGTACCAAGACTGGAGGCAGAAGAAAGAAGGAAAATCATGTGTCAGAGAAGAAAAACTTTGTTGGGAAGCACTTAATGAGATCAGACGATTTCAGAACTGGAGAGAGGACCTGTGGAACTCCTGAGTGTGGGCCCGAGCATCTCAAATTGTACGGTGCTCAGGCATCCCCCGGGGAGTGCAGTATTAAAGTGCGATTGAGGCTGGTCCGGGGGTCACACTTTGATTAGCAAGGGTTAGGTTAACCTTAGTATTTTATAAAGGAAGAGGCTGAGGCGCAGAGAGATTAATACTTGCAACTTGCAGTTGCAGGCACTGATTCTATCACTTTGTGCTGCTGTTGCCTAAAGACGCTGAGCCTTCGAGCCTTCGCAGGAGCTGTTAGCAGCAGCCGTCAGGCAGGACAGGCTGCGCTGCCACGAAGATCGCAGGCGTGGGGCAGTCCTGGAGCTGAGCGATGGTATGCATTTCTTCTCAGCCCTGCGGGGATGGCTGCTCTTCCGCAGACTGGATTTCTTATCACCATTACTGCAACCTCCAGGTCTGGCCTCTTGAATTCTTCTTGGAATTCCATGAGATTTCTCGTGGGCAAGAATGAGACCTATTGAACGACCCAATGCACTAACATGTGCCCAGACTTTATCATATTTTTGGTGGAATGCTAGTGCATTAAGCAAGTTTTGCAACTCTATCCCGAGTTGCAAAGTTAATATGGATTAATAATCTATTAAGAACACCCCCTAATATGAGGACCGGGGAGCACTCCTTGACACAGGAAATCCTATTTCACACAAAGCTAGTAAGCTGGGGGAACTGACTATCCCGGAGCTGGTGCAGATTCAAAACAGCTTTCTCACCCTTCTTGAAGGATGGCTAAGATAGTTAATCATCCTGAATGAAAAGGGATGCTGGGGTGGGGGGTTACTTCCTAACCTTTGAGGTTGAGGTCAGAGAAGCTGTCCCTGCCTGTTTCTAGCCAGTGACAGAACCCAAGGAAGGGGACAGGGGGCAAAAACTGACCTGGGGCATGTTTTGTAATCACTAATTTTCAGGTAGCAAAGACTCAAGAAATTTCTTTGCAAAAAAACGTTTGTTACCAGAACCTCCTTATACACCACACACCCACACACACACATTCTCTGTCTATCCTCTCAAATAAAGCATCTCTTACTCTGGCCTCTGAACAATCTCTGTTTGAAAGAAATATCTGTGAGTTAGAACAGCCTGTGATCTCTCGCAAGGACCTGACTGTGTCTCCTCGAAGCATCACATCTCACGTTTGTATCTCTCTCCCTGGATCCAAGTGCACATTTTCCCTGAGCCCTGTTATCCAGAAATGCAAAAGAGGGCACAGGTGAATGGCAGGCAGAGGCTTCAACCCACTGCGGTCCCAATCAGGGTAAGGTCTGAGAGCTGTCGGCAGGATCCGAGTCCAGGGAAGAGTTACTTTTTGGTTGCAGGCATGTGGACGTCGGTTTGGGGGAGAAGCGAGGCTGTGGAATGAGTAAACTCTCTGGGAGGTGGGGGTGGGGAGGGGAGCGGGCCTCCCTGAAGCCTCCGGCCATTAGTAATCTCTTTGTGAATGGAGTGCAGGGGGAGGGGGTGCACATACTTGAAATTCCTTCATCTGGGTGGGCTCCTTCTTTCCAAACTTTCAGGATGTGGGAAATAGAAGATGAAAGCGGCTGCATTTCCAGCCTATCGGGTTACAGCGAGTAAAATGGAGAGGGAAAGAAGTAGGGGGTGGAGGGGGGGCGGGAGAAGGCCGCCCCGAGAGGGGCCAGGGAAGCCCAGTTTGGGAACTGGCTGGGGAGACTGAGAAAAGAAAGAGCTGGGGCGGTCAGATCACGTTTCACATCACATCAGAGCTGTGGAATTTCCTCTCTTCTAGGGGGAGCCCTGTGAGGATGAAGTTGGTTTAAGGTTAGTCGGTGATGAATAATAGCCCAGAGGCGGCTGATGGAGGTGTCTCTAAGTGACGGGTGTTTACAAGCAAAGCCTCTGCGGCGGGGTTGGGAGGTGGGGGCCGGGGCATCTTCAGGACGGGCTGTTAACCAGATTCTGTGACCCGGGAATGGAGTCCATGTATGGGTTTTATTTGTGTCCGACCTCTGTGGTATGCGGAGCCCTGAACGCCGGCTAAGGCGCGGCGAGGGGAAAGGGAAGGTGATTAGGGAAGGGGAGAGCCTCCGCGGGGGGATCGGGGCCCTCGGGCGCAATCAGGGTTTCTGCTTTGTGTCTCTGGTGTCCCTGGGGCGGCCCTGGCTGGCTCTGTTTCTGTTCTACGTAATCCATGTGCCCCGCACCGCTCCACTGTCGCCGCCTGGCCCTCGCAGGGCCTCCCCTCCCCTGGGACGCATTTATTTTTTAAATTCTGCCCAGGCGCCTGTCCCTCCTTGCCTCACGTTATGAGAAAGAGCCAGCACCCACCTCTGAACCTGCACCCCGGGTGTGAAGCCGGAGTGTGAGACCCGGAGAGGCAGCATGGCTGGTTCCAAGGCCAGGTGCTCCCTCTTTCTTGGGGAGGAATAAAAACAGTGGAAGACCATCCCGGTCAAGTTTGGGCCTAAAACTTGAAGGCCTGCTCTGGTGGAGACAGGCATAAAGGCCGGGGCGGGGAACGGAGCCAAGCGACATGGGCTAGTGGCGTGTGGAAAGGAAAGAATGTTTATTAAACCCCGATACCAGCCATCATCGGGCAACGTATTGTTCTAATATGATGACGAGTGGAAAGTTATTAGATGGCATATAAATCATCACGTGCTACGACAACAAAAATATTGCTTGTTTTCAGAAAATTAGAATACAATAAAATACACTTGTCACAAACCATACCGGGCTTCATTTAATTTTTTCTCCTGTTTCAGAAAGCCGTTCAGGATTTTGCAGTATATCAAGGTCATCATTTTCAAACGTCTATTAGTGCCATATTGTAGTCGCGTGCGAGGTACAGTTAATAACGATTTCTGGTTGATAGATTGCTAGAGCAAACAGACTTTCGTACTATCTTCTTGGAATTGCCACTGCGCTTTTATAACACGCAAGTCTATTTTTTATCACTTTACAAACCGTGCACTCATGTTTTCCCTCTCTCTTCTCTCTTTCCAAACACTGCCACCCCCAACAGTTTTGAGAAAAATAAATGTAATATTTCCTCTTTGCATTATCTCCCCACGGCTATCTTTCCAATGCGAGTGTAGCCTTGAACTTTGCTGGAGTCAACTGAGATTGCCTAATCCAGGCTGGTCCTCTTTGACACCCACAGACATTTTCTAAGATTGACTTTTTTTTTTTTTTGCAAGGCCTATTAAATTTAGGATAGGTACTATATTTGAACTGGTCCTTCTGGATTTCTGAGTGGTTTCCTAAGAACAGGTAAGGGTAGTAACTGGAGTGATATTTCCTGTGTGCCCAGTGAAATAGTCAACAGCATGTTTTTCTATCCTTAGTTGAAATGAAAATTAATTTTTTTTTTTTTGAGACAGCGTCTCACTTTGTTGCCCAGGCTAGAATGAGTGCCATGGCGTCAGCCTAGCTCACAGCAACCTCAAACTCCTGGGCTCAAGCGATCCTACTGCCTGGGCCTCCTGAGTACCTGGGACTACAGGCATGCGCCACCATGGCCGGCTAATTTTTTCTGTATATATTAGTTGGCCAATAATTTCTTTCTATTTATAGTAGAGACAGGGTCTCACTCTTGCTCAGGCTGGTTTCGAACTCCTGACCTGGAGCAATCTGCCCGTCTCGGCCTCCCAGAATGCTAGGATTACAGGCGTGAGCCACCGCGCCAGGCCGAAAATTAATTTTTGAAAGTCCTATAGTCGGCTGGCCCCTCGTAGCCTGCTGTTGACCTTAGTGGTGGAAAATATAAGCGCTCAAATGTTAAAATTAGAACTGGCTTTGAGTACTGGCCCTATTTACCAGCCAGGCACCTTATTTGTATTTAACTAACACTTAAACAGCATTTACTATGTGCCGAGCACTGTTCTAAGCATTTGACAAATATTTGCCTGGCTAATCCTCATGGTGGTGTTGTTATTATGTAACACTGTTGGGAAGTGGTGTTATTATTGCCCTCCACTTGACAGATGCTCTGAGACACAGATGTGAAGAAATTCGCCAACCTATGAAGGTGACGTTCTGCATGCAGGTGGCCCCTCGCAGGTGGGAGGTCCAGCTCTGTTTCCACGTCCAGCACCCTGCAACCTTGGACAAATCGCTGGGCTTTGCTGGGAGGCATGCGAGGGGTATAAAACCGCAGGCGGCAGGGGAGACAGGGCATTGGGTGCACTGCTGTAGGAAGCCAGAGCGAAGGCGGTTTCCCCGGGCTGCCCCTCCCGCCCATCCCCGCGGAGAGCCGCTCAGGTCTCCGATACCTTCTTATAATTCAATTCACAGCCTCAGTCTTGTACCATTTCCGTTTCCTTGAACTGCATCTAGACATGATTCTGGTCCCCACCAGCTTCTGACCTCATTACTCATTCTGTTTACGGCTTGGCCTCACCCTTCAGACTGCCCTGATTTCCCAGATAGGAATTTGGCTGCCCTCGTTGACTATGATTCAGATTTTCGGCCCGGCCACATTGCACCAGGCCCGCCTGTGTGCACAGCCCTCGGGTCAGGCTGGCACCAGGGGACCCTCGCCTCCGTCCCTCGCTGAAAGCCCTGGCAGGGGCGAGGCAGAGCCCACGAAAAGTGGCCCACCCTGGAGAATTGGGGCAGGATTTTAGGGAGGGTCTTGAATGAAATTTTGGGGGAAACTATTGAAGGATCTGGGGTTGGGGGATAATGTGACGAAGGGGGTTGGAGGCAGATGAGGCTGCTGTTGGGGGAGGGTTAGATCAGAGGGAGGTGAGGCTGGGGGCAGGGCTATGGCAGTGGCACTGGCACAGGTGACAGACAAGGAAGGGCTGCGGAATGGAGCCAGGAGGGAATCTCACCACACTTGGCCATTGCCTGGACTTGAGGGGGTGAGGACAGTCACCATGCAACTCTCCAGGGTTTCCCGTAAGGAGGAGTGACAGGAACAGGGCACTTGCGAGGTAGAGGTAGAGGTAGCGGAGGGCGCAGCCTAGTGCCTGGCAATCAGATAGAGCTCAGCCAGTGTTTACGGAACAGGATATATTTCTGTCAGATCTCTAGATCTTGCCATTAAAATGGCGATGCTTCATGGAAGGATAAAACAGGGAGCACCTTTGTCTTGGGGGGAGAGGGGAGGCTGGGGGGAAGAGGGGAGGAAGGATAAGCCTGGGAATGAGGTGTTCCCACCAGGGCTCTCCTGCTGGAGTTACTGCAAGCGTGGTGCTTGCAGGGATGAGAACTCCCAGAGGCGGATGGGTAGTCAGCTTTACCCACACCCAGACGCTGGTGCCGGAGAGGATGAAGGATGGGCCACGCCAGGGTGGCCATGGTCACTCACTGCAGGCGCTGGTGTCTGGGGGTGCAGAAGAGGGGGAGCCGCGGCAGCCGTTGTTGCCGCCACTTTTCCAGGTCTGTTCTTTAAGTTTGAAGCGGTGATGGCTCTTCCAGGGCTTCCAGTGGAGCTGGTCTGGGGTCCCTTCCAACTCCAGAGGGATCGACTGCTCTCTTATTGTTCCCTTTTTTAGCCTCCTCCTCCTACCTGATGTCACTTCATCTTCCATGACAGTCTCCGCTGTCACCCCAGTTAATCCCTTCTCTCACATCCGTGCACCTTTTTCTTTTCAGCTCACTCATCTCCCTAGCAACTTAGGCCGAAATTGGAAACAGTCCCCCAAAAGGAGAAAAACTCTAAAAGTAATTTTAAAAATGTTATGTGTTCATGTTTGACCATGCTTTTTATGCGTCTCATCTTTTTTTTTTTTTTGAGACAGAGTCTCCGCTATCACCCAGGCTAGAGTGAGTGCCGTGGCGTCAGCCTAGCTCACAGCAACCTCAAACTCCTGGGCTCAAGCAATCCTCCTGCCTCAGCCTCCCCAGTAGCTGGGACTACAGGCATGTGCCACCATGCCTGGCTAATTTATATATATATATATATATATATATATATATATATATATATTAGTTGTCCAACTAATTTCTTTCTATTTTTTTTGTTTTGTTTTGTTTTTTTGAGACAGAGTCTCACATTGTTGCCCAGGCTAGAGTGAGTGCCGTGGCATCAGCCTGGCTCACAGCAACCTCAATCTCCGGGGCTCAGCGATCCTCCTGCCTCAGCCTCCCGAGTAGCTGGGACTACAGGCATGCGCCACCATGCCCGGCTAATTTTTTGTATATATATTTTTAGTTGGTCAATTAATTTATTTCTATTTTTGGTAGAGACGGGGTCTCGCTCAGGCTGGTTTCGAACTCCTGACCTTGAGCAATCCGCCCGCCTCGGCCTCCCAAAGTGCTAGGATTACAGGCGTGAGCCACCACGCCCGGCCATCTTTCTATTTTTTTAGTAGAGACGGGGTCTCGCTCTTGCTCAGGCTGATCTCGAACTCCTGAGCTCAAACAATGCGCCCGCCTCGGCCTCCCAGAGTGCTGGGAATACAGGTGTGAGCCACCGCCCGGCCTATGCGTCTCATCTTTAAGTCCGGGTTACAACTTTAAGGGGGCGCAGGACTGTGTCAGGCTTGGGGAAAGGGCTTCCAGTGGACATGTTGGGCCTTCCCAGGTCACAGTGTGACGGGCCGAGGCAATAGTGCCAGCAGCCACCATTTATTTTTCCAGGGCTAGGTGCTGTGTTAATGGCTTTTTATCCTTCCTCACTGAATTCTCTGTGACTGTCTCTGACATGTGCCTGTCCCTGCTGGACCGATGAGGAAATTAAGACTCAGGGATTAGGTCATTTGCCCAGTGGTAGCTGTGAGCGTCGGTTTCAAGCTGACATGTATTGAGCACTTACTACCTGCCAGGCTCTCTCTGTGCCGGGGCTTCACGTTGAACCCGCAGGACCATACTATAAGATAAGTATCCTTATTATCCTCATTTTCCAGGTCAGAAAGCAGCTCAGAGCAGTTCCACACTACTGGGAAGTGGCAGAGGCAGGCAGACAATGGGATTCCTGGCTTCTGCTTTTTGGCCACTGTGCATACTTATCAAACATCCAAGAGAACGTCCATGTGACTCAGTTTTACCTCTGAAGTGATCCTAGGGAAGGACCCTCAGGCCAGCGTTATATTGAGACTCCAGGACATGCCCTGACTGTCCCCGAAGACAGAGAGGTGGCGGGAGAGTGCTGGGAGGGCTAGCCGCGGTTCAGTGGCGCTGGGACTGCCTCCCTGCGTGCCCTGGAAACGCGAGCAGCCTGGGCATCCGCAGCTGGCCCTGAGGGCTGGCGGCAAGCCTGCGGGAGGGGAAGCCCCAGCTCAGCGAGGGGCAGCAGGACCCTTGGGCAGTGGCTTCCCCCTCTCTGCCCTTTAGCTGGAGCTGATGAATTGGCAGCAACTGTGTGACATCAGAGAGACATTTTCTCCTTTGTGAGCTCAGAGCTTCCATTTACAAATTCCTCAGTCACAAGACAGAGGCTGCAGGAGCCCGGGCACACTTGTGGTGGCAGCAGGTGATGTGCACTTGTTCCAGGGCCTCCAGAAGTCTGCGTAATCCCCGGGATTCCGGGCGGCCGCTGGGATGGCCATGTAAGGTGCGGTCGTTGGCCTTATTTATCCCTGTGGCGCTGCCAGCTCTTAGAAGCCCTGCAGGGCTGGGGGCACTGGGGCTGGGCCCACGGCAGGCGCCTGGGAGCCCCACTTCCTCGGCAGTATCCTCTGCCTGACTACTCTCTCCCTTCCTGTCTTTACCCCTGGGGAAAACCAGCACTCTTCAAAATTAAGTGAGCCCAAACATTATCCAAGCATGTTTTTTCTTGACTTTTGGGGGGAGGGGTAGGTGAGAGGGAGGGAGGAATCTTCTATCTAAACTTGAGGGTGGTGGAAGGAACCATTATCTTTTTTTTTTTTTTTTTTTTTGAGACAGAGTCTCACTGTGTTGCCCAGGCTAGAGTGAGTGCCGTGGCGTCAGCCTAGCTCACAGCAACCTCAAACTCCTGGGTTCAAGAGATCCTCCTGCCTCAGCCTCCCAAGCAGCTAATTATATATATATATATATATATATATATATCAGTTGGCCAATTAATTTCTTTCTATTTATAGTAGAGACGGGGTCTCCCTCTTGCTCAGGCTGGTTTTGAACTCCTGACCTTGAGCAATCCGCCCGCCTTGGCCTCCGAGAGTGCTAGGATTACAGGCGTGAGCCACCGTGCCTGGCCAGGAACCATTATCTTAATATAGCAAAGGGCAGAGTTGAAAGGGAACTTTGATCTCTAAATACTCCAACCCCCTCATTTTACAGAGTAGCAAACTGCAGGCTCAGAGAGAGCAAGGGACTTGCCTAAGGTCTCACAGCAAGTTAGTGGCAGGGGCAGGATTAGAACTGATTACTTTGAGGCCCAGCGAGGTGGCTCACACCTGTAATCCTAGCACTCTGGGAGGCCAAGGTGGGAGGATCTCTTGAGCTTAGGAGTTCAAGACCAGCCTGAGCAAGAGTGGTCCTACTAAAAGTAGGAAAATTAGCCGAGTGTCATGGTGAGCACCTGTAGTCCCGGCTACTCGGGAGGCTGAGGCAGGAGGATTGCTTGAGCCTAGGAGTTAGAGGTTGCTGTGAGCTGGGCTGACACCATGGCACTCTACTGAGGACAATGGACTGAGACTCTGTCTCAGAAAAAAAAAAAAAAGAAAGAAAAGAAAAAACTGATTGCTTTGGGCAAGTTAATTATTCTCTCTGGGCCTCAGTTCTTTCACTAGTAACATGACATGATGGGGTTTGATGATGTCTAAGATTTCCCTCCAGATCTTAACATATGAAACTGTAATTGAGTGATTGTCTCAGGCTCTCTGGGGGATCCTAGTGGATCCAGGGGAGCAGGAGCCTGAGCCAGACAGGATGGGTGGCCAGGGTGGCGGGAGCTGTTACGTGGACAGGTAACTCCTGGACTTTGGGACAGGACATGATTCATCTCTCCGCTACCTGCCTCTGCACCTCTGTCTCCCGCCACCCTTGCCCTTGGCGACCAATGTTCATCCTAGAGCAGCCACCTTCCTCCTGCCCTCTTCCCAACCTGCACATGTATATGTACACACACACATTTATATTCCCTAATGTCTGGCTATTTATTGGACCACTACTACTCCAGCTTATACATACACAGCCTTCCAGGACAGTTCATGGAGGACTCACTCACCACATGCCAGGCACTCAGTACTTTACCGCATTAAACCCTCCTACCTAAGCCCTCAGTCAGGCTGTGGCCCTCCCAGGGAATAGATAAGAAACCCCGGCTCAGAGATTTACATACTTGCATATTCCCTAGCTGATAAGTGGTGAATCCCTAAACCACCCAAATCCGGCTGGAGACCAAGCTCTGGTTCTTAACAGCCGCCCTGCGTCCCTCTCCACCAGCCCTGCCCTGGCGGGGCCGTTAGCTGAGCTGGGGGTGGCACATGCTAAGGAGACTGTGAGGCTGTACTCCTGTGAGGACACAACATATCTGTCTTACTTGGCCGCCACAGACTGCACCCTTGACTTTAACCCTTGGGACTCAGTATAGGGACAAGAACAGGGATCGTTTATATCCTTCATGACTACTGGACAAAAATTCAAAGTCATCAGTTATCTCTTTGCTCCTCTGAGTTTCTTGGTAGCTAAAGAGGACACAAGCCCACCGAGTTGTTAGCACGATGAGCTACTAGGGCAGCAGTTGGAGCACTACTCTATAACTGAACCCTAGCTTGGCACTAAAATATCTTCTGACCCCCCTGAGTCATGCTCCTCGCGGCATCTGCAGCTGGTCAGCAGGCTGCACGGGTGGGGCGCAGACAGCAGCCGAAGATGCAGCAATGCCCTGAGGTATCTTTAGTTTCCAGGCATCAGCCAGGAGTGACAATTCTTCTCAAACAGGTGCCATCGAGGGTCTGAGGGTTGAGATGCTGGCGGGCGTGGGATCTGGTGCAGAGCCATGCAGGTACCCTCTGGGACAAGCCGTTCCTTTGTTCGTTCTTTGCTCATTCCTTCCACAAGCACCAAAATGAGTGGGTTAGATCTGGGTGTTGGACACTGGGAATTCCAAGCCTAATTCTCAAGGAGTTAGTATGCAAACTCTGGGGACCAACAGATACACAAGCCATTATTCAATGTGGGACAAGCTATCCTAGCACTCTGGGCCCCTGGTGAAGGGAGGAGTCCGTTCTGCTGGGCCGGGGGTGAGGGGCTGGTCCAGGAAGGCCTCACGGGGAAGGCGGGAAGGCGTCCTTTGAGCTGAGTATTGAGATAAGAGGAGGGGAGGGTACATTTCAAACCCGGAGAGGAGCTGGAGCAAAGGTACAAAGGACTGCGTGACCACAGCCTGATCAGGGAACTTGGAGTTCAGCATGTTCTACAGAGAGCCTGCTTGTCTTTTTATGAAAAGAACAACTTTTGCAGGTATCAGTCTGCATCATCTCATCAAAGCTAACATTTATAGAACTGATTATGTGCCAGACATTCTCTAAGTGCTTTACTCACATCTCCCTTTTGAAATACAACAACCCTAAAAGGTGGGTATTAGGAACACCACTTTACAGGTGAGGAGGGGGGAAGTTGAGATACTAGCGCAGGTTAGGAAGCACCTGTGCTCCTACTCACAGCCCTCTCTGCTCCCAGTTATTTTCTTCTTTCTCGCCCTTTCTTTGCAGATGCTCTCGGGGTATGCTTTTCCTCAAGGGTGTGTTTATGTGTTTATGTGTTTCCCTCCGGCTAAAGGGAGCGCTCTGGAAGGTCAACCACTGGGCTTTGGCCTTCTCTGTCTCCCCACAATGTTCCGGAACACCATTGTGCACAAAATGAACCAAGCCTGAAGTTCTAGTCGTTATTTTTTTTCCATGAGAAAACTAAACCCAAAGAACGGAAACATACTCGGAGTTTATTGTACCGCTACCGCTGCCAAGCCATTTGCCTAGAGACCATGTTGGTCAAGTTGGGTTGTTTTTTTTTTGAGACAAACTCTCACTCTGCTGCCCAGGCTAGAGTGCCGTGGCGTCAGCCTAGCTCACAGCAACCTCAATCTCCTGGGCTCAAGCAATCCTTCTGCCTCAGCCTCCCAAGTAGCTGGGACTACAGGCATGTGCCACCATGCCTAGCTAATTTTTCCTATATATTTTTAGTTGGCCAATTAATTTCTATTTTTTTTTTTTAGTACAGACGGGGTCTCGCTCATGCTCAGGCTGGTTTCGAACTCCTGACCTCAAGTGATCCACCTGCCTCAGCCTCCTAGAGTGCTAGGATTACAGGCGTGAGCCACCGCGCCCGGCCAAGTTGGGGTTTTGAATGGACAGTGGTTTTTGAAATATGGGGAAGGGGTACAGTTGGGAGTCTTAGATTTGAAAGTTAATTTAGGTTCAGATTTTGGAGGGCTTCAAAGGTTAGTCTAGAGAGTTTGAGCTTCATTTTATGATAAGAAAGAAAAATGAGAGGGAAAGGAATGTCTGTTCTGCCCAGACTCTGAGCTAGGACCCACTTTGTCACATTCAGCCTTGGTGAGCAATGAAGGTTTCCAACAGGGCACAGATACATTCCATTCCAAGAAGACGGGCTGTGCTGTATGCAGGACGAATTGGAAGGGAAAGAGTTTACAACTAAGGATTCCAATTCCAGTTATGTTAAAATGCAGGGGGGAGGACTAGCAGTTAGAACCTGAATTACAGTGATGGCGATAGTAAGAAAAAGGGGACATTTTATTTAATTTTTTGGTGTTGTTGGAGACAGGATCTCACTATGCTGCCCAGACTGGACTCCTGGGCTCAAGGAATCCTCCTGCCTCAGCCTCCCAAGTAGCTGAGACTACAGAGTAGGCCGGGCTAAGCAGGACATTTTATAAAGTTGCTAATATAGGATAAATATATTTTTATATATAAACTCTGTTGTATCGGTTTTCCCAGTTTGGTTTTTGGGTATTAAGTTTTGCACCATGGACCCTACTTGCATAGTTACAACACATTCTGTTGCAAATCTCGGAGCTCAGGATGCCACTTGTTGCCTGTCCCTGAAGGAAGCTCAGGTATGTAGAAGCTTGGATTTGAGTCTGGACTTAGCCCCCTGCTGACTTGGAGGAAAATCCAAACTTGGCACAATGTCTCCCTCTCTCTCCAGGCAGCAGTCTAAAAAGTCGTCCCCCCCCCAACTAATGAACTATATCTAATAGCCTCTCTTTAGAGAGTCCTTTGAGAAAGAGACGGCGTTTGTTTTTGACCTCATTATCCATTTCAGCCTGTCCTTGATGAAAATAATCGCCCCTTAGGCAGGTACATTCCTCACATTCCTCTCCCTTGGCTGCTGAGACGCCGCTAACCCCGGTGACCATGGGAAAGCGGCTGTCTGCCCGGACAGTCTGAGGGGAGTGGGCACAAGATAACAAGAGGTGACGAGGTCAGAGTGGAAGCCCCTTTCATCCTTTCATGCTGTTTCCAGCCCAGACAAAGGGCTCTGTCCAGGGGTGCAAGGCCCACGCGGCTTTATTTTATGGTCTGGCTCTGGCGGGGCTGGGCCGGGGCGGGAGGGGGCTATCTGGATATTGTCCTGGAGGCGAATGCCGGCTGCGGGAAGTCCTGACTCCTGGGGGAATGCTAAGTGGAAGGAAGGGCAAGAAGCCCCGCTTGGGCGGAAGAGACCACCCAGCTACTCCGAGGAGGGTGTGAAGGGCTGGAATGGAATGAGCTGCTCTGCGGGATTTATCGCTCAGACAGTGAGATTAAGGGTGTGAGGCTGTTTAGCTGCTTCAAATCAGGTTTGCAGCCAAAGAGAGGAAGGGAAGGGGGTGCGTGGAAGGGGGAAGGGAGGCAGGGGTGGCCTGGAGATGCCTGGAGGGGTAAGGACAGTTGGAACTCCTCGGGAGGGGCGACCCCTTCCCTCCCTGTGGCTGCTTTCTGTCAACTGAAAGGGTTGCCAGGACGCGAGGAGGTGCCGGCAGGGCCCACTGTAAACTTTCCCCCATCTGGCTTTATTGACTGTTTTTTAGAAAAGCAACATAGCCACATTATCCATCATTGAAAGTCAAGAGTGCTCCAACTCACCAAAATCCCCAGCACACGCCCAGTACCTTTATACCCTAATGGTAGCCTTTAGGATGGATGGATTTCCCTTGGATCTTGTTTTAAATATCTGTATATATATATATATATATATATATATATATATATATATATTTGAAACAGTCTCACTTTGTTACCCAGGCTAGGGTGAGTGCCGTGGCATCAGCCTAGCTCACAGCAACCTCAAACTCCTGGGCTCAAGCGATCCTGCTGCCTCAGCCTCCCACGTAGCTGGGGCTACAGGCATGTGCCACCATGCCCGGCTAATTTTTTCTATATATATTAGTTATAGCCAATTAATTTCTATTTATAGTAGAGACAAGGTCTCACTCTTGCTCAGGCTGGTTTCAAACTCCCAACCTCGAGCAATCCACCTGCCTCGGCTTCCCAGAGTGCTAGGATTACAGGAGTGAGCCACCGTGCCCGGTCTCTACATATATTTTAACATCTCCGTCGTACACCTACAATTTTGTGTTGTGCTTTTGTTTTTTTCCAATAAATTCACAATGCTGGATATTGTAGGGGTGGAAAAGATGTGATGTTTTTCCTCACCCATCCTAAGGGTCATAGCCCATACTCTTTTACAAAAGACAGATTAACAAGAGAAAAACACAACAGATTTACTTATTTATTTAGAGATGGGGTCTTGCTATGTTGCCCGGGCTGGAGTGCAGTGTCTATTCATAGGCAGGATCATAGCTCACTGCAATCTCAACCTCCTGGGCTCAAGCAATCCTCTTGCCTCAGCCTCCTGAGTAGCTGGGACTACATATGTGTGCCACTGAGCCCAACAACAAATTCATTTAATCAAAGTTTTATGTGACAACAGGAGCTTTCAGAAATAAAGACCCTGGGAAAACAGTCTATTTTGATGTTCAGGTTCCACGAAGAGCGGACAGCCATGTGGAAGTGCAGGGGGACAGAAGGGTGTGCTCCAGCGGTCATAGATGCAGGGGAACGCCCAAGGGCCTGTGGTGTCATCTTCTTCCTTCCTCCTGGGCATGGGCCTCCTAGGACATCCTCCCCCATGAGGGTCTTCAAGGGGGGAGGGAAGGAGTGTTCTTTCTAGGTTTTTTTTTTTTTTTTTTTTTGAGACAGAGTCTCGCTTTGTTGCCCAGGCTAGAGTGAGTGCCGTGGCGTCAGCCTAGCTCACAGCAACCTCAAACTCCTGGGCTCGAGTGATCCTTCTGCCTCAGCCTCCCGGGTAGCTGGGACTACAGGCATGCGCCACCATGCCCGGCTAATTTTTTCTATATATATCAGTTGGCCAATTAATTTATTTCTATTTATAGTAGAGACGGGGTCTCGCTCTTGCTCAGGCTGGTTTTGAACTCCTGACCTTGAGCAATCCGCCCGCCTCGGCCTCCCAAGAGCTAGGATTACAGACGTGAGCCACAGCGCCCGGCCTCTTTCTAGGTTTTATGGCTTGCTCTGGGGGAGAAGGTTCCAGTTTCTATGACCTGCCCTTGGGAAGAGGAATTCTGGTTTCCATGACCAGCTTTGGGGGAGAAGATGGCGAGAGAAGCAGGAGGGCAGAAGGTCAGAGAGAACTTGCTCCCGAGGCTGCTTTTGAGGCCTTCCTGTCTCCTTTAGCTCAAAGTCCCCAGCATGCCCAAGGGCCACACTTCGGCGTGCTGCTTTCTGAGCCCCAACAAAGTCACCTGTTTGCTCTGTGATGCCCCCCTCTGCCTCTGCCTCTACCCTGCTCTGAGCTGCAGGAGGCCACTGGGTACGCTCCCTTGCCTGCCTCGCCCTTCTGCTTGGGCTTTAGGGGCATTTCTTAGCACAACCCCCCCCATCACCAAAGACTAGCAGAGTCCCTCCACCCACGGCCACAGCTCCTGCCCAGGGCCCCTCCAGGCAGTCCTCTCCACGGTCCAGCAGTGCCCCTTCCCCTTCAGGGCCAGTGGGAACAGCTCTCCCTGCTACTCTGCTTTTCCTAACGCTGCCTACAACTTTGTAAGTGACCCCGTTATTAAACTCTTCTCAATTCCCCCAATTTTGAGTGTGCCTGTTTCCTCCTGGGTCTGAGTGTCACAGAACATACATCATTAGTATTTTCAGATTACTACATGTGCAGACAATAGCTACATAGCATTGTGTTGAGCATCTACACCATAATTCACTTAACCATTCCCTCATTGGTCCACATTTAATTTGCCTCTTTTTTTTTTGAGACAAAGTCTCACTCTGTTGCCCTGAATAGAGTGCCATGATGTCAGCCTAGCTCACAGCAACCTCAAACTCCTGGGCTCAAGCAATCCTCCTGCCTCAGCCTCCCCAGTACCTGTGACTACAGGCATGCGCCACCGTGCCCGGCTAATTTTTTCTATATATATTTTTAGTTGTCCAGCTAATTTCTTTCTATTTTTAGTAGAGAAGGGGTCTCGATCTTGCTTAAGCTGGTCACAAACTCCTGAGCTCCCAGGGATCCTCTCGCCTCGGCCTCCCAGAGTGCCAGGATTACAGTCCTGAGCCACCGCCCCAGGCCTAATTTGCCTCTTTTGAGCTTTCTGACACGTATCTTTTCAGCTGTGGTCCTTGGCTGCCCTCAGGAAACTTACCAGTTAGCAGGACAAAGTTGAGAAATGCTGTTAGAGGAACAGGGGGAACAACGGCGGAGTTCAGGTACCTGAGATGGTGGAAACTCTAAGTGGGTGAGGGATGGCCAATCGGGAAAAGCCCGCCGGCTGGCTGGTTGCTTAGGACTGGGCCATCCGAAGGGGCGTTTATCACCCTGGTTAATTTATTCGCCAAAGTCCAAGAACTGGTTCCTCACCTGATTGTCTGTTTGATCAATTTATAGAATAAGCACAACAATTGTTGGTATACAAAGGAAAAGTGTCTGCAATGCGGACCTGGACATTTGCCGCAACAGAAGCCGAGTGGTAACTGGAGCAGCGTTTGGGGAGCTCAGGTTTTTTGCGCACAGTGGTCAGATGACTTGAAGGCTTTAAGGGCATCAAGCTGGACAGCCAGACTCATCCGTCCCTGCAGTAGGGATGAATGGCCTTGCCCGTCTTACAGGACCTCAATACTGCAAGTCTGGCGGCCGACACTCCCTTCTCCAGGCCCAGATGGTGCTCCTATAAGCTCTGTCAATTGAACTCCACCTTTTCCCAGCATTTGGCCCTGAATGTAAAGTATGCTTTACAATTCTAATCTGCATGGAATCGCCCAGGGATCTTGGTAAATGCAGAATCTGGGTGGGGGCTGAGAGCCTGCATTTTTAGCAGGCCCCGGGCAAATGTCAAAATGAGTTCAAGCAAGGTACCATGGAGTCTTCTGGAGCTAATGAGTCTCTTTAAAAGAATGCTTTTTCTTAGGTCTGTTAGGCGGTTGATTTGCAATTTAACACTCAGGTGGCAGTCTTGTGTTTTAGTCCCCAGTTGAGGAGTCAGGTGGGAGAGAGGAGCACCTCGTGGCAGCTCCCTAAAGTGGCAGGAGACAGATCCAGGAAAAGGTGGGAACTTCACCTGGGCTTGAAGGCCTGACTGTCCTCTGGCTCATGCTTTCAGCCCATGTCCCTGTGCCCCAGAACTGTAGACCGTCACCCTGCACTTTTCCCGAAAGCTGGAAAACCTAGCCCGCTGAGATCTTTGTTTTCCCCTTTAACAGACGAAGAAAAACAAGACCTATGTAAGTGTTTGTGAAGTGCTTTAGCTTGAACATGCAAAACCAGTCCCTTCGCTGGGCGCAGTGGCTCAAGTCTGTAATCCTATCACTCTGGGAGGCCAAGGCCAGAGGATCGCTCAAGTTCAGGAGTTCAAAACCAGTCTGAGCAAGAAGAGCAAGACCCTGTCTCTACTATAAATAGAAAGAAATTAGCCAAACAACTACAAATAGAAAAAAAATTAGCCGGGCATGGTGGTGCATGCCTGTAGTCCCAGCTACTCGGGAGGCTGAGGCAGCAGGATTGCTTGAGCCCAGGAGTTTGAGGTTGCTGTGAGCTAGGCTGACGCCAGGGCACTGACTCTAGCCTGGGCAACAAAGTGAGACTCTGTCTCAAAAAACAACAACAACAAAAAAATGAAGAATGAAATAGAATGGGATGGGGGAATTACAGCCATATTGCTAATGCCGCCTTATATTTTAAAACACTTGACATTACCACAGGTTCAAAGGTTAAAAAAAAAAAAGAAGAAACTCTTGACAATTTTCAAAGCATCTGGACATCTGTAATCTATTTGATCTTTTCAAAAACCCTGGAAGGTAGAGCAGGCATTAGTACCCCTTATTATCCCCGTTTACTAAATAAAACTGAGCCTCGGAGAGGGCGAATGACATACCGAGGCCCAGTCCGCTATTGGGTGGTAGAGTTTGGTTCACAGCTTTTAAATGCTCAGCAAGTGTCCTCACCAATGCCCTCATCCCTGACATGCACACCACACTTGCCCGCAGGATTAAAAATTACCCGAGGACCCAGAGCTTGGAGCAGACTTGGGACTCAGGCCCTTTTAGACTGGGTTGCATGTCTTCGTAACTTTCCATGTGAAAAGAAATGGCTCACGCCTGTAATCCTAGCACTCTGGGAGGCCGAGGCAGGAGGATCGCTTGGGCTCAGGAGTTTGAGACCAGCCTGAGCAAGAGCGAGACCCCGTCTTTACCAAAAATGGAAAAAATTAGTAGGGTGTGGTGGCATGTGCTCATAGTCCCAGCTACTCAGGAGGCTGAGGGCAGGAAGATCACTTGAGCCCAGGAGATTGAGGTTGCTGTGAGCTGTGATGATGCCACTGCACTCTAGCTGGGGTGAAAGAGCAAGACTCTGTCTCAAAAAAAAAAAAAGAATCATTGCACTAGTTGCTGCCTCTTCCTCCAGACTTTCCAAGATTGACCCTGCTTGTTCTCACTGCCACCATCCTCACCGGGGTTTTCATCATCACACATTCGAATTATTGCCATGACAGTCACTCTAGGTAATAAGGCTTTGACACTCATGGAGACTTCCTAAGTGCCGGGTCTGTGCCCAGCTCTGAGGGCCTTCCAAGGAAATGGCCGTGTAGAGCCTGGAGCAGGTCACTGCGACAGGACAAGGAAAGAGCATCGGTGGGGAGAGGTGCAGGGACCTGAGGAGGGCCAGGGGACAGCAGGCTCTTCCTTCCGTTGCTCTTTTGGCCTTCAGGTTGTCCCATCACAGGCACTTGATGCCGTGTGTGTCCACGGGTCAAGGTCGTTTGGTAACGTCACAGTGCTGAGCCTTCAGCTTGGCAATCAGGGCGCTCTGTGATCTGGCCCCTGCGTCCTCTGCTCCAGGGCACAGCCCATGCCGCTTGCTCCTGCCTCCTAACTGGCCCAGGCACTTCCTGCAGCATGTTCCTACGGTGGGTCAGAGGATGGTAGCGATAGCCACAGCACCACTTTAGCAGAGTCCGGGGCACTCTGCTAAACAATTGCTTATGGTATTTCATGTCATGCTCACGACTCATCGTGGCGGGCACCATCCCCCCCATTTTGTAGATGAGGACACCGTGGTTCGGAAAGGTTCACTAACTTGCCCAAGTCACACAGCCAGAACGAGGCTGGGGAGAGCTCAGCCCCCAGGTCAAACCCAAAGGCACCCCCTTCCCTTTCACTCCACTGACATGATAGGCGGGAAAGGGCATAGACCAGGGGCTAGTGATTTCTGTCCCCTCGTTCTTGCTGCTCCCACGCCTGAAACACTTACTTCCTCCCCCAGCGGTGAATGGAAGCTGGTGGATAAATCCTCCTGCCTTTTCGTCCCTTTTTTTTTTTTTTTTTTGAGACAGAGTCTCACTTTGTTGCCCGGGCTACAGTGAGTGCCATTGAGTCAGCCTAGATCACAGCAACCTCAATCTCCCGGGCTCAAGCAATCCTGCCTCAGCCTCCCGAGTAGCTGGGACTACAGGCATCTGCCACCATGCCTGGCTAATTATATATATATTAATTGGCCAATTAATTTCTTTCTATTTATAGTAGAGACAGGGTCTCCGTCTTGCTCAGGCTGGTTTCGAACTCCTACTCTTGAGCAATCCGCCCGCCTGGGCCTCCCAGAGTGCTAGGATTACAGGAGTGAGCTACTGCGCCCAGCCCACACCTTTTTGTTCCTTGAGAGACAGTTCTGAATCTCCTTAGAAGGTTCTTTGGGGTGAGGCACCTGTCTCCCACAGGGGAGGTCAGCTCAAGAATGCATTCTGGAATTATTTTTCCTTTTTTCTATTTCAGTTGTCTGTCATTTCTGCTCTCTGGAATCTCATTCCCACAGAAACTCCCTGCATGTAAACCTTTCATTAAGGCGTTCAATGCCATGAGGCTGAGACTGGCAACTGAGCGAGGAAGACAGTGAACAGACCCGAGGCCTGAGCCCGGGGACCCTCCGACACGTAGGGGTGAAGGCGAGAAGGAGGATCTCGTAGAGGAGACCGTGACGGCACAACCAGGAGCGTGTGGTGTCCTGGAAGCCAAGAGGGAACACGTCTCGGGGAGAAGGGTGCTCAGCTGAGTGTTGCTTAGCCATCGAGGAAGATGAAGATCAAGTGGTGACCACTGGCTTTCACCACAGCCTTAGCGAAGAGCAGTTTGGGTGGAGTTACAGAGTGAGGGGCATGGGTTCAAGAGAGAGTGGAAGGGAGGAAAGCACAGTCATCCCTTGTTAACTGTCCCTCAGCATCCCTGGGGCATTGGTTTCAGAGCCCCCGAAAATACCCAAATCCTTGGACACTCAAGTCCCTCTTGTAAAATGGCACAGTATCTGCGTATAACCTGCATGTGTACTCCCGTGTACTTTAAATCATCTCTAGATTACTTATAATACCTAATATAATGTAAATGCCATGTAAATTGTTGTTACACTGTATGTTTTTATTTGTATTTTTTTTATTGTTGGAATTTTTCCCAAATATTCCAATATTTTTTTCAGAGACAGGGTCTTGCTCTGTCTCTGGCTCGAGTGCAGTGTGGTGTGCAGCGTGGTGTGATAATAGCTCATTGCAGCCTTGTCCTGGCCTCAAGGGATCCTCCCGCGTCAGCCTCCTCAGTAACTAGGCCTATGGGTGCACACCACTACCACCGAGCCTGGCTAATTTTTGTTTGTTTGTTTGTTTGTTTTGCGGAGGCAAGTTATCACTATGTTGTCCAGGCTGATTTCAAACTCCTGGCCTCAAGCGATCCTCCCGTGTTGGCCTCCCAAAGTGTCGAGATTACAGACGTGAGCCACCATGCCCAGCCTTGTTCCAAACACTTTTGATCTGGAGTAGGTTGAATCTGTGGATGCAGAACACACAGATATGGAGGGCCGACTGTAGAAATAATTATTTTATGGAGTTTTCCTACGAAGAAGAGTAGAGAAATGGGGTGCAAGCTGGAGGGGAGTAGGGTGTTATAGTTTGATTGTGTCTCCCAAAGTTCATGTTTTGGAAACTTAATCCCCACAGCAACAGGGTTGAGACGTAGAACCGTTAAGAGGTGAGTAGGCCATGAGGCTCTGCTTGCACAGATGGGTTAGTGATATTAACGTGAGAGGAGGTTTCTCATAAAAGGATGAGCTCGCCCCTTTCCCTCTCCTCCTCCATGCGATGCCTTCCACCATGTCATGAGATAGCAAGAAGTCCCTCACCAGATGCCAGCCCCCTGATCTTGGGTTTCCCAGCCTCCAGAACTATGAAGTAAATACATTTCTTTATAAATTACCCTGTGTCTGCTGCTCTACTCTAGCAGCACAAAACTGACTAAGACATAGGGTCAAGAGAGAATTTATCTTAAGATGGATGAAATTACAGCATATTTATGCCTGATGAGAATGATTCAGCAAAGAGGGAAAAACAGATGAGGCAGGAGAGAGAACTGTTGGAGTGAGGAGACGAGATCTCATGCTCAGTAAAGGTGTTTGCCTTAGATAGGAGCATGGGCAATTTATCCCTAAGCTGCAGAAGGGAAAGCAGAATATGTGGGCAAATTCTCATGGCCCACGACTCATTGAGTGCTTGACTTGCAAGACATTAGGACTCCGAGTCTGTGCCTCTCACCACTCTCTTCATTTTGCAGATGAGACACGGAGAGAACCAAGCACACAGCGATGACCAGAGGCAGAGCTGGCCTCAGAATCCAAGACCCCTCCCGCGCCACCCAGCTCATTAGGGCTCTTCTTAGGGGCAGAATCCTCACCATGTTCTGCTCACCCCACCTGTGTTCTGGGAGGTGGATGGATAGCCTAGTGGACTCCAAGAAGGACACTGAAAGAAGAAAAAAATTGGAGAACCGAGCAAATTTTAGACTAGGATCAACAAGCCATGGGGTTAGGTAATTTGAAAGTCTACCAATGAGTTTAAGGGATCTCCCTAGATGTATTTAGGAGAAACTAAGTTACTGTAAGGAAAGCTGTAAACTGGCAAACTGGACTGATAAAAAGCTGTCAAAATGCAGAAAGAGCATAGTATAAACCCAAATGCAAACAGAAGGGCATGGATCCTTCTGGAATATAGATTCCTGGTTTCAAGTATTCTGTCAAGCTTTGTTTCCTGGTTTGAGGTTTGGAAATACCAGTTTCCACCTTAAATAGAGTTGCATGCAGCATGAGGGGTGGACAGAAGGGACAGGCACAGCAGAAGAGGCACAAACAAGCTGGACCCATGCAGGAGGCACACGCCAGGTTCTGCTTTGATGCCCAGGAAACTTAGGAAACCACTGCATTCTCTTTCCCCTAATTCCATTCATTTCACAAACATTCCCTGTGCTTTTGTGTGAGGCACTGTGCTCGGTGCTGTAGCTCTGGGAATCAGGGAGTAACGGGGATGGTAAAGAAACCAGACAAACTGGGAGAGGTCCTGCCCTCAAATCTTTACAGTCTTACAGTAAGAACGAGCTCCTCTGCCGCTCAGCTGGCTCAGTCCTGGACGGAGGGAGTGTACAATGTCGGGGAGACCGTCTCTAGTCACTGCAATTGTAACTCCCTGACTGTGGATTCGAAGATATAAATTATAAACTGCTATTGGGTACAAATTATTCCCATGGGAGCTTGTTGAGCGCAATCCACTTATCTCTAGGGCTGAGCTAGTTAAATCCTGCCCAAGTAGCTGAAAGCCTGTTTGTTTTATGACAAACAGGAGAAAGGGCCCCTCGCTGAGACTCGGGTGTGGGATGGAACCTTAAGCCAATGCTCTAATAAGTGTGTTGGGAGAATATTTATGCAGGTACAGCCTGTGACACCTCTCTTCTGACTCTACACCAAAACAATATTGGAAGAGACACACAGAGTCCAGGTTCTGACTTCAAACACTCAGGGTGTTGAGGACAGGTTGAGGGGATGAGCTGGAATGTCACCACGAGATAATTCAGGGAACACTTCTCTGAAGAAATCACCAGGATCTCTTCATTTCTGCAGCCCTTCGCAGCTGTTTCAAGGCTCTTGCAGTATCACTGATTTCATGGAATTCTCACATGGCCCCGTGTAATAGGTGGAGCAGGTTTTAATATCACTGTTTTGCAGCTGAAGGGACTGAGGCCCTGAGAGGTGGCATGACTTGGCCCGGGTCACACGGCTAATAAGCAGTTGAGCTGCAGCAGGAGTGGGTCTCCTGACTGTGAGTCGAATGCCTTGGTGTCAGCCAGCCATTCCTCCGCGGCCGAGCTCCCTGGTCCCCCTCGGCTCTCAGATGAGAAGCCTTGGGTGAGAGCGTGGCTTCACCCCACAATGACCTGCTTTGGAGTCCCAGCTCTGCCCTTACCACTCATATGACACTGGGCAAGTTGCCTAACTGTCTCTGGGCCTCTGTTTCCTCATCTGCAAAATGGGCACAATACTACAACCTCCCCATAAGGTGACTTGGAGAAATAAATGAGATATTGCAGAGTGAGCAAAACACAATGTCTGGCATAGTGCAAAGTATCAATAAATGCCATATCACTGCCTCCTCAAAGTCTATTTTCCTCTAAGACATAACCCAAAAGGCAGTCTTTTGAGAGTCTTGCAGAAGGCTCCCTGCTTTCCTTCCTTGCCAACTCCTGCCTTCCCTCTCCGTCACTTTGCGATAATGCCACCTCGAATCTGTCTCTTTTCACTTTTCAAAGGGCTTCCCCACCGGCACCTCTATAGACCCTCCTGACAACCCGGTGGGGTAAATAGAACCCTTACTACAGACGAGGGAACCAAAGTAGGAGAGGCGAACTGACTGCCCTAGGGCAGCACCTGTTAGCCCGGGAGCTGGGACTCTTCCCTTCTACTTTCCATTCTTGGTTACTGGAAATCTTCCTTTAACTGTGTGGGTGTTCGCCCACCTGGGGAAGTGGAAGCTAGGAGACCTAATCGAGTCTCCGCAAACTTAGGATTCCCTTTGAGAACCTAAAGAGTAGAGAGCAAAGCAGTTTGCTCCCTAGAACCCCCAGCCCTCCCAGCGTCCCTGCACATCAAGACCTGGGCCTGGGGACTGGGAAGGCAACTCAAGGTAGGGAGCAAACTCCACTTTCAGCCCAAGACCTGCTCGGAGCTCACTGCCCACAAGCAGTGGGCGGGTGAAGGTCAAAGGGTGCTGCTCCACCTGAGATTCCAGCGTCAGCTATGCCACTTGATATCTGAGAACACCTTGGACAAGTCAAGGTGCACCTCAATTTCCTCATCTAGACAGGAAGACTGGATTAGATAATGTCTCAGCTGCCTTCCTGATAACCCGTAAACGATTTGCTTGGGGACAACAGTGACACATTACGGACAATTTTAAAAAACTTTTATTATGGAAATTTTTGAACAAATTCAAAGTCAATAGAATATAATAGACTCCCATGTATCTGTCCCCCAACTTCAACAATCATCAATGTCTGTCTTTATTGTTTGGTCTCTACCTCCATTCCCTTATGCCACTTGAGGGTTTTTTTTTTTAATTAAATTAAAATTTTTTTAATTTCTTAATTCGAGACAGGGTCTTGCTATGTTGCCCAGGCTGGTCTCAAACTCCTGAACTCAAGCCATCTTCCTGCCTCCCAGGTAGCTGGGATTATAGGTGCCTACCACCAGCCCAGCTTTACGGTTAGTTTTTATTGTCCTTTTTTTTTTTTTAGTGGAATTTACATACACTGACTTGCAGAAATCTTAAGTGTAATGTTGACAAATGGGCCCACCCGTGTAACCTATACCTCTGTCACAATATAGAATATTTCCACCTCCCTAGACAGTTCCCTCATGTCCATCATGGGCAAATGTAGAACTGAATTTATTAACAATGAAGTGAAACATTTCGGTATGAGTTTAGCACACCCAGAGTTAGCAAATGCTGCTCTCTTTTGGGGGATGGCCAGGCTGGCGTCAGATCTGCAGTCTTAAGCTATTATTTTCCTTCCTGTCCCTATCCGCCCCTGTCATCCTTGTGTGTCCCTGGAGCTTATGGCTTTCTCCTCCATGCAGTTCTATTATGAGGCCTTGACTGCGCTTGGCTGCAAATTCTTATGAGCTTGCTTTTTCTCTTTCCTGTACACTAGCCTTCCTTGGGTTCTTCCTTTTGTTCTTTTTCGTTTCTCTTTCCTGCAACTGCCTTCACGTACCTGTTGCTGTTTTCTCCTTTGGAGTGCTCTGACTTTTTTGCGTTCACACCATCTTCTCTGATCTCACTGTCCTTTGTCTCTTTGGTCTGTCCATACCCTGGACACTAGACACCAAGCATCACCCCAGGGTCCAGCCCACAGCCAGGCCACTTAGTCAACATTGAGTGAGTGAGTGAGTAAGCGAGCGAGCGAGTGAATGTATGGATGAAAGCAAAGGATCACACGCTCGGAAACTACCTGCAATCTAGTGACAGCAATGTGGTCCCCTAAAAACCCCAACCTGTCAGCCTGGCCCGCCCTTTCTGGGCTACATCTTTCTCTCTGCATTGAGCAAGAAGCTATTTATCTGCCCCCTTGGAAGTCCCAGCATTTGAAAGGAAGGAGGCTGACTTCCTGGCAAAATGTGACCCAAAGGACCATCCTCCTCCCACTCCCCACCATTTAAAGCACACACACACACACACACACACACACACACACACACACACACACACACAGAGCAAGCAGGGCTATGAGGGATACTTCCTGTTTTCCTCTCTTGAAAGCATCCTGCATAGATGAAACTGAGGGATCAAAGGGACTGCCTGCCTCTGGGGCTTGGGGACTGGCAGAATGGCTTTTAACCCTCTGCTGTCTCCCACGTGTTGAGTGGCATGGGCAGTCTAGGTCTCATATTTCTCCGGTAGATTTTAACTTCTGGAGGGCAAGGGCCTTGCCATTCATTCATCAAATGTTACTGTGCTCTACCAAATGCCAGGCTTTGAGGATCTGGGGTGATGAATATGACACAGTCCCTGGCCTCATTCATCTAAAAGTAATGATCCCAAGGGCTAATGTGATCAAGCACTTTCTCTGCGTCAGGCACTCACCACATGCTTTTCATGCACTTGGTTCTCACAACAAGCTTCTGGGGCATCATCTCCACCTTACAGACAAGGAAAGCAGGACTGTGCAGGTAGGATAACCTGACACAGCATAGACTGCTGGGTGTCGGGGCTGGAGTTAGAGCCCTGAAACCATTTGTATAGCTGGTACGCTAGCCTGCCCCCTGCAGACCTACCTCCATATCTGAAACATGCAGTGACTCATTGCTTGTAATTTTTACACATGCAGTTTATCTCTGGGCTTGGTCAGGTGGCTTCTGATGAACAGGTTTGTTTGCATCCTACTCACTGTCCCACACTGTACTAGGACAGAGGTGAGTCAGCTTGCAGCCCCCCGAGGACTGGCAGCAAGGCTACAGAAACCGAGGGCCACATCAGCGCTGTTTGGGGGGTGAGGACAGTGTCAGGCTCTTGCTTCCCCTCTCCCATTTCTGGAATAAATCAGATTCCCCAGATTTTTTTTGGTTTTGTTTTGTTTTGCATTTTTTCCAAAGCCTGGCAAGAAAGCTGAGGGATGTAGATAGGAAATGATAGCAAACAAGTGAACATACACTGAGGAATTATCTTGGGCCTTTGCCTGTTATCAGCTCTTGTATTCTTGCAACAATAGATATTATTTTCTCCACTTTTAGGGGAGAGGAATTGAGGCTCAGAGTGGTTAGTTAATATGCCCCAAATCACACAGCAGGACACAGCCAGGATTTGATTTTAGGTTTGACTAACTCCAAAATCTGCACTTTAATCATACTGTGTCCTTGATGCTAAACTTGGCAGAGTGGAAAAGAAACTCCAGTCATGCTAAGGTTTCTAACAAGCCATGGGGGCACGTGAGGGTAGCAAGTAACCTTGAGATCCGTTGGTTAGGGACGCCTGGCACAAAAGGATCTTAAAGTGCTTCCGACTCTGCAATTCTATCTCTTTAAGACCCAGAGCTCCCATGCCAAGCCTGCTTCGTGATCCTCAGAGATTTCAGGGGTGGGGAAACTGGATTGAATGCGCTGACATACAAGCAAAAAAAGACCTCAGCATTTTTGCCTCGCCTCGGTGGCTCCGGCCTTTTTTTTCCCCCTCTCTCTCTCTCTCTCATTTATTTATTACTATGCTATTCCCTGGCCCTGCTGCTGTGTCAATACTGATAAAAGCAAATCGCCCCACAAACAGGTGCAGCTGGGAGCTGCCCCTTGGACAGCTGCCAGGGAAATGTGATCGCTCAGCTGGCTTGACCTGCCCCTGCCCAACCCCCTCTCGGGTTCCAGCCCAGGGCATGTGTCCTTGGGCAGTTAATGTCAGTCCGCATGTCAGAGCCCTGGTATCTCGGTTGGCATCATGCACTGGCTGGTGTGTGTGGCTGGGGTGGGGTGAGCGTGTGCAGGAGAGGGGGGTACTACAAGAGTTATCTATTTTCTCTTTCGGTTTCTTCCAACAAATTCACATAATCCTATGTCACCAAGTCCGCCTGCAAGTGTTTGAAAATGTTTCCTAAGAATATCCCTGCCTGATTTTCCTAGGTAAGAAATATTTGCAATGTGATGATCTAAACGACATTTTCTGAGCACCTCCCAAGGGCTTAGCTGTGGGTTCACCTAAATAAACATTTTGTCAGCCAACACGGTTGTCCAGAATGCATTTTGATGCATTCTGAAATGCATTCTGACCAAGCCATGTGACATTGACTCTGGTTTGCAAAGATTTTATTTCATTTCCCCTCCCCCACTCCAGTGTTTTGTCCCCAAGCATCATTCCCCACTTCCCTAGGGCACCAGCCTTTCCGGAAATGCCCTAGCTCTGCGTGCAGCCTCCACCTCGCGGCGTGGACCAGGCGGGGGCAGCGCGGCGCCCGAGCGGGCGGGCGAGCGGGGCGCAGGGCGGGCCTGGCGGGCAGGGGCCGGGCCGCGCGGCCCGCGAGGGAGGAGGGGCCATGCAAACGACGCGGCGTCGCGGCCCCCCTTACCCAGGGGCCCTCCGGTTGCCAAAACAGACCATTCCCCAGAACAGTCGCCTGGAAACGGCGCTGTCATAGCAGCCTCTCGCTAGCGGCGAGCCAGCTGTGCTGCCAGGCGGAGCTGGGTCAGGATGTTCAGACCTCCGCGCACCCCTCCCCACCTGCCCGCACCTCGGGGAGGGGGTGGTGGCCGGCCCGCGAGGGAGGGCGGGCGCTAATTGGATTGGAACTCTCCCGAACCGCATCACTGCGCCTCCCTGGGGGAGGGGAGGGGAGGCTGCAGACTGTCTTTGTGATCGGTCTCGGCCTCTCCCTCCCTGCAGCCTCGCCCTGACCTGGTCTTCACTGGCCTCTGCCCACCCCGTCGCTGTCCTAGGGCACAGTGGCAAGCTCACTGTACAATGGAGGCGGCAGACAAGGATCAGGCCATCACCAAGATGGGATTCCGCCTTGATGAGGAAGGGTATGTGATGGAGCCACAGGGGATCGGACCTGGTTTGGAGGGGTAGGGAAGGATGCAGATTTGCCCCAGCTCCAAAGTCGCTACTTCATTCATCCCTCAACACCCTCCTCTGTCCAGCACCTTCTCATCAGCCCAGCTATGCCGACCGACCTTCCCTAAACCTTGGGGGGATTTACTTTTCCTACTGCATTTGGCGCCTGTAGAGCTGCCTGGGCATTTAAGTGTGTATGTCCTGCACTCACCAATTAAACTACAGGGTAAGCTTTTGGCCAGTGGCAGGTATGTAGTCCCAGCTACTCTGGAGGCTGAGGCAGGAGGATCACTAGAGCCCAGGAGTTTGAGGCCAGCCTGGGCAATAAGTGAGACCCCATTTCTAAAAACAAAAGGAAACACCCTTCGGTATAAATTTCTGAATGACAGGACCCATATTATATCTCTGTAATGGCTTCCCTTGACCATGAAGAACAAGACGGATTTTAACAGACCCACTCGAAGGTCGGTGCCAGCGATCTTAGGCAACACGGCCACCCCAGGAGGCCCCAGTGTCGCCTTTGCAGCCGCTGTTTGCAGATTGGCCTTTGGAGACTAGGAAAACCTCACAAAACTCTTCCGGGATTGGGGAGGGGAGGAGATTCAGTGACAGCCTGAGTGACATTAAGCCAACAGGTGGGCTGCAGAGAAAGTGAATGACAAGACACACCCAGCATTTCCAGTGGTCCAGACGCCGAATGCCGGCGGGCAGAGGTGTGAGGCGAGCACACGTGTGTGGGGCAGGGGCGAGGGGACAGCTCTGGGCGTCCATGCTGGGTAATGGAGTCCCCTTCCTTCGTAATCCCTAAGAGGCCGGGGAGTTTTCTGTACTCAAAACAGCAAGTCTTCATTCAGCCCGGCTTAGCCAAGCAGCGTGTAAATGTGTAATCTCTCTGCCTCCTCCCTCTCCCTTTCCTTCCTCGTGTATTGAGTTCCTACTGTGTGCCAGGCACTGAGCTAGGCACTGGAGAGTCAGAGAATGATTAGATCAGTATCATTCCATATTTATAAGGAGAAAAAGAGCCCCAACTCAGCCATAGTGTAGGGGCCATCTGCCATGCGTATGGTCACCAGCATCTTTTGATCAACTTCCTATTGGTGGGTTTTTTCCATCTCATAAATCCCACTTCCCCAAAGTAAAGGCCAGAGATTTACATTCCCTGATGACTTTGGAACACAAGGTGTAGGCATGTGACCAAGGTTCTACTCGTCTGACGCACCCACAGGAGATTTTGGTTCGGAAGAGGAGCAACTGAGGAAGCAGGTGTCTTGAGTGAGGAGGGGGCCGAAGGAAGCCTCTGTCCCCGAGCACTGGGAGGGGTGATCTGGAGTTCAGCTTCCAGCAGTGTTGAAGGGGGCTGGCGTGAGGGAATTTGCTGAGGTAGCTACGACAGCAGATTTGCTGGAAAAGTCCTTCTGGGTGGCGGGGGCGTCATTCCTGAGTGCTGAGCCTCTACGCCTGTTTTCCCTTCTGGAGTCTGTGATCCTCTTTTCTTCTTCTTCTTTTTTTTTTTTTTTTGAAACAGAGTCTCACTTTGTTGCCCAGGCTACAGTGAGTGCCGTGGCGTCAGCCTAGCTCACAGCAACCTCAAACTCCTGGCTCAAGCGATCCTCCTGCCTCAGCCTCCCGAGTAGCTGGGACCACAGGCATGCGCCACCATGCCCGGCTCTTTTTTTTCTATACATATTAGTTGGCCAATTAATTTCTTTCTATTTATAGTAGAGACGAGGTCTCGTTCTTGCTCAGGCTGGTTTTGAACTCCTGATCTCGAGCAATCCTCCCGCCTCAGCCTCCCAGAGTGCTGGGATTACAGGCGTGAGCCACCACGCCCAGCCTTGGAGTCTGTGATCCTCTTAATATTTTTTAATCAGTTCCTTTTCTGCAGATTCTGTTGTTTGTAACTAAGAAGTCTGATGCAGATGGAGGGGATGGAGGCGTGGGTGGCTGGCCGGATAGGAGGAAGGGCGGGCGAGGGAAGGTGTGTGGGCGGAAGGTGGATGAAGGGCTGGTAGGTGAGCAGGCGCCAAAATACTGTTTTTTAAAAATGGGATTATAAGTTGTTTTTTTTTTCTCTCTGGGTCACTGTATTGTCTTCCCTCCCTTTCTCCCTTCCTTTCTTATTTTAAAACAATGAAAGCATAATACTTATATAATAGCAATAAAAAAGTTACCAGAAACCCGGAGCTAGAGCACTCACAGTGCAGGGTGAGATCGGCGCAGGAAGGCAGGAGCCGCCTCTGGACTCCGGAGGTTCTAAGCCAAGATGGGCCCTGGCGGGGCCCTCGCTCCGGCCTCAGAGGCCACTGTCTCCCCAGGCTTGCCTCGGCCTCCCGCACAAAGCCTTCCTTTCTCTTCATCCTCTGAACCCCACACCCTGGCCGTGCCCACCACTCAGAGGCATGCACTCGGCTCATGCTGCCTCGTGACATTGTTCCTATTGTTACCCAACAATCCTATTTTACCTTGAGCAAGGATGACATGCACATTTGTGACTCATCTCATATTGTTCTGCCCTCTCCCAGCTCTGGACTCTCAGCATCGCTGACTGTCACTCAGCTGGCATGTGCCACCGCCTTGCTCCGCAGCTATTATTCACATGGGCACAGCCCATCACCCGGCACAGACTGTCAGCTCCACGGCCGCTAGGATGGCAACTTACGTGATTTTTGCAAATCCCATTCCCCACAACTTTACGGAAAGTAGGGTTTTAGGGTCTGCCTGTAGCAGATGAGAATCATGCTGTTTCTTTTCACATTGATGACTTTCTCCAAAACCAAAACTATAAGCTTTTGCAGCAGAGCCCTTTCATTCATTCATTCATCCAGTCCGTCAGTCAGTCGGCGTTTAATGAGTGTACGCGGCTGTGTTGAATGCTGGGGACAGAAGTGGATGAAGCACAGCCACTCCTTACAAGGTGCTGCAGTTTAATAGCAAGAAACAGACACACAAATAAGTGGTGGAATTGAGTGGTGTGAGAACCCTGACAGCCAAGTGTGCAGGGTACAGAAGGGTTGGGGCGGAAAAGTCTTTTCAGAGGAAGCGTATGGAGTGCGTATTGTAGGAGGGCTCTGTTCTCAGGCCTTCACCTATGCTCATCCGCTTAACCTGCACAGCAGCAGCAAAGCGGGCGCTATTAGCGCCCCATTTTACAGGTGAGGAAACAAAGCCGCGAGAGGATAAGGTCTAGCAGGGTTGCGCAGCTCGTGAGCTGCGGAGCTGGGATGCGTGTGCAGACTCTGACAGCGTGCGCTGACTGCGGCAGTGCACTGCCTTGAGCGGATTCCGGAAAGCGGAAAATCAGTGACCACCAGGCCCAGGGCATGGAGGCTGCCTGTTCTGTTCAGCTGGGACGTGGTGCCCTGGGAATGGTATGGTGCAGGGAGCAGCCACCCAAAAGAGCTTTTTTCTTTTTTTTTTTTAGTTAGCCACAGAAGCTGTGACACCCAAAATACTTTAAAAAGTAATAGGTGAGAGGGCCTGGCGGGGGGTGGCTCACACCTGTAATCCCAGCACTCTAGGAGCTTGAGGCAGGAGGATCGCTTGAAGCCAGGAGTTTGAGACCAGCCTGGGCAACAGTGAGACCCCGTCTCTACAAAAAAAAAAAAAAAAAAATAGAAAATTAGCCGGGTATGGTGGGGTGCGCCTGTAGTTCTAGCTACTTGGGAGGCTGAGGTGGGAGGATCGCTTGAGCCCAGGAGTTTGAGGTTACAGTGAGCTATGATGACACCACTGCACTCCAGCCTGGATGACAGACCTTGTCTCAAAAAAAAAAAAAAAAAGTACTACGTGAGATCTCACTGTCACAGCCTTGATGGATAATTTCACTCCTAAAGAGTGGTTGACCTGGACAAAGTTGTAAGTTTGTCAGAATGGGCTTCTCCTGCCCAGGTAGAGAAAGGAAACTGGTTTTGAAATCATAGGGACTTGGAATCTGGTCCCTGCTTTGCCACTGACCAGCTAAGTGACTGGGCAAGTCACTCAATGCCTCTCAGCCTCAGTTTTCTCCACTGGTAATTGGGGGTAATAACCTCGGAGTGTTGGCATAGGGTTAGATGAGATGATGCTTGTCTTTTAGCTTAGATTTCCAGCTGGTCCAAGGGGGCATCTATTTAATTTTAAGTCCACCATGCCTCATCTACAACTCCCAATGTCTAACAGCTCTGAAAACAAAACTCATTTGCCAAGAAAACCTGACCTGAACTAACGCAGGGCAATTTACAGTCTTTCTTTATTCCCAACTAGTATGATTACCTAATTACCCATATACTTTTTTTTTGCAGGAATTTGGTTTTTTGCTTTGTTTTGTTTTAGAGATGGGGTGTTGCTATGTTGCTCAGGTTGACCTCCTTGGGCTCCAGCGATCCTCCAGCCTCAGCGTCCCGAGTAGCTGGGACAGCAGACATGCGCCACCACGCCCAGCTTGCAGGAATAGTAATGTGTTTGATTATAGGATGCTATCCCAGATTCTGCTAGGGGCATTACAAAATATATGGTATGGCTTTTCTAAAATTCAAGACTGTGAGTTACAAAACACATCTGACTCCAAAAGCATCAGATAAGGGATTTGGACCTGCATTATCTCCTCCCTAGACCACTCCCTGCACTGCGGTCCCCTCCACCCCAAGTGTTCAAATGAACGTCTAGAATCAACCCTTCCCATTAAAAGAAATACAAATGCACCCACATACCCTGTGGCTCTCCCTCAGCCAAGCTGCTTCCCTCCCACTGTTCCTCTACTTCCTTTTTTTGCCACCCCCATTGACTTTAAGTGCTCTTTTCCCCCTGTGCCCTGGTTAAGAAGACAGACTTTAAGGGTGTGTCCTTCTCTGAGCTACTCTGGTAGTATAGTCTCAGCTCATTGTTACTTGTTTGTGGGCTGCAGAGTTGCTGTAAGAAGTCTCTCTTTCTGTCTGCGCTTCAAATACTACCAGCTCACTGTGCAAGTAATAATCTGGTGCATAACTGTGCTGCTCATTTCAACGGTGCTGAAGCCCTGATCATTTTTTGTTGCTGTGAATTTTCCCAGTTGACCAAAGCCCAAAATAACAGCTCCTCTCATTTACAGGGCTGCAAAAACTTCCAAAGGGAAAAAGGAGTCCTCGTGCTGGAGCAGATTGGAAACCACCGAGCCAGGCTGTCTCGGTGGCGTGTCATCCCCCTTGGCATAGGAGAATCATGAGACCTGAGATCAAGTTCCAGCTCTTCCCCTGGCTGGTTAGATGATCTTGGGGGCAGCCCCTTGTGACTTGGAGAGCTTTGGTTTCCTCATCCTGGAGCAGAGATCATGAAAATTATTTGGCAAGATGGTCACACAGATTAAATGAGATAATGAAAGGGCTTTGAAAACTGTGAAGTGTTGCACAAATGTGAGATTGGTTGTTGTTATCTTCTTACACACATTGTCAACTTAAGGGTGAGGATGGTTTCTTCTGTGTTCTTATTCAGTTCTCTCTATGACATCCCCCAACCCTTCCACACTCAACACAGGACTGGGTGTAGAGAGAGGACCTCATAGAAAACACTTCAAAGTAACTTGCACAGCACTTACCAAAGAGCAGGTGCTTGATGCATGGTAGCTAACATGCCATCCGTGGTCCAGAGCGGCAGTGCAGTGGGGTGGCTCAGACACATGAGCCCTGGTACAAATCCACTCTGCCACTTGCTAGGTTACGTTGAGTCACAGGTGTGCATATTTAACATTTGGATAAATGTCCCAGTTGTCCAACATTCGGATATATCTTTCTGCACTGTCTCCTATCAGAGCAGGAATGCTGGTTTCCCCATGACACAACCAACCCACATTTTTAACTTTTAAGTTTTATGAATTTTTTGTCTAGGTAATATTTGCAGATGGCAAAAAAATTAAAAAGGTAGGAAGAACATGCAGTGAGAAGTCTCCACATCCCTGTCCCAGCTGTCTGTGTTCCCTCCCCAGAAACACAAACTTTGATCTTGGCTTGTCTGGTAAATGGAAAATGGTATCTCATTAAACAAGTCTCACCATTATCTTGATGTGAAAACAAACCAGTATATATTATGGAATAGAATGTTGCATTTAAATGAACTTTAGAATAAAACAGGAGACTTCAAAGGCATTTTATGCTCAAGGGTGGGCAAGGTGGGAACCTACTGCTGGCTCTGCCTCCTGCCTTCTTTTCGGGGGACAGCTGGGTACAGCTCTGAGTTAGTCTAGAAAGTGAAAGTTGAAGGTACCCCCACACCCCTCGATTATGTTGGTTTTCCTCATTGCCTCAGTCACCTGACTACAAGTCATCCCTTATGTCTCCTCCTGCCCTTGACTTGGTCTCCACTTTGCTGCCTGACCTTGACCTCGAGTCCATCACCTCCCACTCCGGGGCTTCAATTTCCTGACTTGTGAAAAGGGGGGTTGGACGAGGCCCCATTCCAGGTGTACCATTCCAAGACTGATCAACTAATTCACATTAAGGTGTAGATGACTGATAACAGCTTGGTGTATTACCTCTCCTGTGGGTGGAAACATTTGAAGCGATGCAATTTCTCATTCCCAAAAGAATGAATGTACATGGTGCGATTTCAGGCATGGTCACAGGCGAGTGGGGACGATGTGCGGGGAGGGGTCACCTTTCCTGGCCACCCTCCCAGCGGCCACTGTAGGCCCCCCGCCAGCTCCAGCTCAGGGTGAGGCCAGCCCTAAGGGGATGAACTTGCTGATTCCCCTCCCCCACCCCCCCTCCACACTCGTTTTCCCCTGGCAGTGACCAAGAGCAGGATTCTGTCATACAGAAAAGTGCCTCGTCAGGGAAACCCACGTGTGTGGCCTGGAAAACTACCCCGTCCCGGGGGGCAAGGGGTTCAGCGGGGTGTTCAGCAGCTTGGCTTCTGGGTTCCCCGGCCAGTCCCCATCCTGGGCGGGTGAGGAGCCGCTGCAGGGCCATCGGCTTTCCACCAGGGCAGGTGGTCCCTGCCACACCTGGACCCAAGACGTCTGCTTTTCTCGGAGGGAAAGAGGCCGTGCCAAGTGCTGTCTGGTTTTGTTTGCTGTGGAAGGTTTGGTTTGGCTTCCGAGTTTTCAGGGCGGGCGTGAGACGGGGGGTGGCCCGCAGCCACCGCGAGCCTGGCAGAACGGGAAAGCGTCTCCTCAGCTGCGAAGTCTAGGCTGGCTGCTCCGGGGCGGGCACAGCACGGGAGCCCCAGCTGGCGTTCCCCGCGGCCCCCGCCCCCGGCGCCATCTTGTCCCACCTGCCGTCTGGGCCTCCGTGGAGGCGGCCGGGGAAGCCAGGCTGAGCTGCAGCCAAAACAGTGGTGGGCGGCGGTGGAAACCAGGGCGGCGCCGGGTCCTCCGACTCTGTTGGCAGCGCTGCGGCTCAGATCGGATCGGAGGGGCGTGCCTCACGCTCTGTCAGACTCTCCCCTCACGTCCCTCCTCCTCTCCGGCCGGCGGCGTCTCCAGACCTGCGGGTGCGCAGCCGAAAGTGAGCGCGCAGAGCTCGGGCCTCCTGCACAGCGGGCCGCAGCCTCGGCCTGGCCTGGCCGCGCGGCCCGAGGCGCACACTCGCGGGCCCACCCCGGGCTGTTGAGTCAGAATCCGAATTTTTACAAAATACCAGGTTGAGATGGCACATGCCTTAGGGGGGCAGGAGTGCGGCAGGGGCTCCCTGGGGAGGTGTCCACAGCCTGGTGTAACGGAGGGGTGGACGCAGGAAAAGGCTGAGGGGCGTACGCCGGGGTGATACGCTAAACTAGGGAGGGGCCTTTAATTTCTTTTAAAATGGTGTTTTTGGTTTGATTTTAATGTGTTTTAAAATAGGCAATCCATTTATATAGATAAAATCCTAACAGCGAAGAAGGGTGTGTAAGATACAGCTTATTCCACAGACCTGTCTCAAAGACAGCTGATATTACTAGTGTGTTATGTGGCCCAGAGACAAATTATGCAAATAAAAGTGTGTGTTCATACTGACCTGACCCCTTTTAAAAAATTCAAATGGTAGCCACCACACACAGTGTCTGGACCTTGCTTTTTGCACCTAATATATCTTGTAGATCATTCTGTGTCAATATGTAAAGAACATCCTAGGTTGTATTTCAGCTGAATACTATTTCACTCTAAGGATGGTCCTTAACTTATATTGCTAGGCCCCTACTGATGGACTTTTAGGTTTTTTTTTTGTTTTTTGTTTTTTTTTTTTTTGAGACAGAGTCTCCCTCTGTTGCCTGGGCTAGAGCACTGTGGCATCAGCCTAGCTCACAGCAACCTCAAACTCCTGGGCTCAAGCGATCCTCCTGCCTCAGCCTCCCAAGTAGCTGGGACTACAGGCACGCGCCACCATGCCTGGCTAATTTTTTCTATATATTTTTAGTAGGCCAAATAATATCTTTCTATTTATGGTAGAGACAGGCTCTCACTCTTGCTCAGGCTGGTTTCGAACTCCTTACCTTGAGCAATCCTCCCACCTCGGCCTCCCAGAGTGCTAGGATTACAGGTGTGAGCCACCACGCCCGGCCTTAGGTTGTTTTTAATGCAACCTAATTTTAGAATTTTAGAAACAGGAAGGTCATTTAGTACAGCTCCCACTGTGATTAGATATTCTCTCATAGTGTCCCACTGCACATCTGAGACCCAGCTGCAATGTCACCTCCTCTGGGGAGCTCCACCTCCCTCTCCCTCCCATCACCCTGGCAGGTACCTTAGCTAGAGCCCTAATCACAGGTGTGATTTAGGCAAAGGCATGATAACCCTTGCTTTTGTATCCTCTCGACCCTGCCCTCCTGCAGAGCACAGTAGGTGCCCAGCCACTGTGGACAGAATTGAAGTGACCACCCCTGAGAGGGGAATTCTCCAGATTCTGCTCCTCGGACACTTTCAGTGACAGGGACTTCACTTCCTCAAAAGCCTGTCTGCCTTTATGACGCTGTATCAGACAGTCCTGTGATAGAGCAAAGCCTGTTTCTTCCTCTGGGTTCTAGAGAATCTTCTAAAACAATGCACATTTAATCCCTCTTCCAAATATTTAGGATGACCACCTTTCTCCAAGCCAAATATCCATCCTGCCCCCATTACCCATGGTAATGGGGGCAGGATGGAAGCAGGTAATGGAAGCATTACCTGCTTCCAGATCCTTCCCCTCCTAGCATTTTCTCTGAGACACTTTTTGGTTTATAGTAGGATTCACTTACAAAGTGATGTCTGACCACTACACACCTATCAGAAAAGCTGAAATTTAAAAGACAGACCATACCAAGCATTGGCCAGGATGTGGAGCAACGAAAAGTCCCCAACCCTGCTGGTGGAACATTAAATAGAATAGGCACTTTGGAAAACAGTTGACAGTTTCCAAAAAAGTTAAACATAGATCTTTCATATCACCTAGCCATTCTACTGCAAAATATTTACCCAAGATAAATGAAAGCACATGTCCATTCAAAGGCCAACGTTTATGGCAGCTTTATCTGTAATAGCTAAGATTTGAAAACAACACAAATGTCTCTCAACAGTGAATGGATCAGCTGTGGTATGTCCATACTGTAGAATACTGTGGAGCAAAACAAAAATCCTACCGTTACACTTAAACAGCTATTGACACAATGACAGTGTACATCGATGAATCTCAAAATAATTATGTTGAGTAAAAGAAGCTGGATAAAAAACAAGAGTTCGTACTATATTATTTCATTTGTGTACAATTCTTAAAAATGCAAACGAGCTGACAGAGACAGAAAGCAACTCAGTGGTTGCTTGGGGACATGGAGGCAGGGAGGAGCAGGAGGAAGGGATTACAAACTGAAACAAGGGAACTGGGGTGACAGGCATGTTCACTTGATTCTGGTAGTGAACTCGAAGTTTATGCATGAGCCAAAACTTAACAAACTGCATGCATTAAACATACGCGTTTTATTGTACGTAATGATATCTCAAGAGGGCTGTTTAAAAAAAACCTGATATCTGGAACTGGCCACATCCTCCCCCTGTCACTGACGGATACGGTGCATAGTAGGACAAGTGGCTCCTTCAATTTGGTTGCTATTCTCCCTATTGATGGAGCCCAACATCAAGCTTTTTTAGGAGCTGTATCACCGTGCTTTGAGTTCAGCAAAAATTCCAAGACCTTGATGTCATGAATGCCGACAAGACAAGTCCCCCGAACTTCCATGTGAATTGTATCAAGGTTATTTACCCCTTCGATGCTCACTTTTAGGTATAGGAGTAGGAGGTGGCATAGTGTGGTGGAAAGAGTATGAACTCTGGGGTCAGATTCCTTTGACTGGAAGGAACCTCAGGGTGGGTAAGTTATTTAACTTCTCTGAGTCTCCATTTCCTCTTCTGTAAAGTGGGTTAATATTTCTGATCTTATAGAGGTGTGACATTAAAACGATACATAAGAAAAACTAACTTAAAGGCCAGGTATGGTGGCTCACACCTGTAATTCCAGCACTTTGGGAGGCTAAGGTAGGAGGATCACTTGAGGCCAGGAGTTCAAGATCAGCCTGGGCAACATAGTGAGACCCTATCTCTAAATAAATAAATACATTAGTGGTGGTGCACACCCGTAATCCCAGCTACTCGGAAGGCTGAGGCAGGAGGATCATTTGAGCCCAGGAGTTTGAGGCCGCAGTGAGCTGTGATAGTGCCGTTGTACTCCAACCTGGGAGACAAAGTGAGACCCTGTCTCTAAGATAAATAAATAGATAAGGAAATGAACTTAACACAGTTCTCAGCCCATCATGGCACTCTACGGAGAGAAGCTAATTTTATAATTCCCTCACTCCTGCCTGTCACAACGTTTTAAAATCTTCATTCTGTGCATGCCAGACCTCTCATGATATCTCTGCATTTGATGAGCAGACCTACATGCCTTTATTGGAATTTCTAACATAAACATTGAAATGGGCCAAGTCAAAACCTGTCCCACGGCACGTCACCAGAGTTCCCTCCAGATCGTTGCGTAGGGAGCAACGAGTTCAGGACTACACTTTCAACATGACAGCTGACATGCTGGCTGCTGTAGACGATGTCGGAGGAGTGTGGGGTGAGATTAAAAGTGGATCAACAGCTGTGGAAAACATTACGGTAGTTCCTCAAAAAATTAAACAGAGTGACCACATGATCCACAATCCCATTTCTGGGCATATACCCAAAAGAATTGAAAGTAGGGGCTCGAACAGATATTCATACACTCGTGTTCGCAGCTGCATTTTTCACAGTAGCCAAAAGGTAGAAGCAACCCAACCGTCCACCGACAGACGGCTAGATAAACAAGGTGTGCTACATATCATGGAATATTATTCAGCCTTAAAAAGGAAGGAACGTCTGCACACGCTACGTGGGTGAACCTTGAAGACACCATGTGAAGTGAAACAAGCCGGACACAAAAGGACAGAAACAGTGCGATGCCACTCATGTGAGCTACCAACCCATAGAAGCAGAAAGTAGAATGGCGGTTGCCAGGGGCGGGAGCGAGCAGAGAATGGGCAATTACTGTTTCACGGGCATAGAGTTTCAGTTTGGGAAACCGAGAAAGTTCTGGAGATGGATGGTGGTGACGGCTGCCCAACAGCGTGGATGCCCCTAAACCGTACACCTAAAAATGGTTTAAATGGTAAACTTTATATTATGTATTATGATTAAAAAGGGAGGAGGGGCCGGGCGTGGTGGCTCACGCCTGTAATCCTAGCTCTCTGGGAGGCCGAGGCGGGCGGATTGCTCGAGGTCAGGAGTTCGAAACCAGCCTGAGCAAGAGTGAGACCCCGTCTCTACTATAAATAGAAAGAAATTAATTGGCCAACTAATATATATATACAAAAAAAAAAAAAAATTAGCCGGGCATAGTGGCGCACGCCTGTAGTCCCAGCTACTTGGGAGGCTGAGGCAGGAAGATTGCTTGAGCCCAGGAGTTTGAGGTTGCTGTGAGCTAGACTGACGCTACGGCACTCACTCTAGCCTGGGCAATAAAGTGAGACTCTGTCTCAAAAAAAAAAAAAAAAAAAAAAAAAAAAGGGAGGAGGGAGCAGCAGCTAGCTTAGCGCCGGGGAGGGCCTGGCTGTGGGCTGGGGACAGCTAAGCCGGGCCGAGCTGGAGAACAGGCTGGCCTTGTCAGAGCGGGAGTTGAGGAGGGAGGCTGAGCGTGCCCTGCCGAGCCTTGAAGTCCGGGTTGAGAAATCTGGATTTAAGATCCTCACTGACTCACTCCTTGGGGTCAAGCCTTTGTCTCCTGGTTAATGATCAGCTTCCTCGGGGCGGGGCAGTCCCGGAGCTCTGTAGCTGGCATGTTAGATTATGTGATGGTTCACGCGCCGGCCGTCAGTGGTGGGGTTGTCATCAGAGCGTGGGCACAGATGGCAGAGGACGCTGGATGGATAAGTCTTCCCCCCCCCCCATAATTCATGAAAACTTAGTAGATGGGTAAGGTCTTCAGTGTCCCAGGAGTGTGACAACCCTGGGCTCATGGTGCGATTTCTCCACTCTGGAGCAGAGTGACCGAAACTGTTCTGTGCCTAAGTTTCCTTATCTGTGAGCTGGGGACAGTTATGTCCCGTGTGACAAGGATAACAGGGCTGAAAAGAAAAACCCCACACGCTAAGTGTTGGCCACTTTTGTCTTCTGTCTCCTGCCAAGGAGGAAGGATGTCGGCCGGCCCGTTCGGACGCTGTTTCAGGCCGGGCGAGGCAGGGCAAAGCCCGCCGGGAGAAGAGCCGAGGGGAACTAGCGTGGGGTTTGGGGTGTGGGAGCAGAGGAGTGGGACGCGGGCAGGGAGATAGAAGCCCTTGTGTGTTTTGTGACATGGTTTCCCCTATGTGCTTCCTCAGGTGGTTCTTAGAAAAGACCTGCCGTTCAATATAAGTAACCTTAACACTTGTACCCCCATAATACGCTAAAGTAAAAAAAAATTTAAAAGAAACACAAAGAAAAGACCTGCTGTGTTGCTTCCCAAGGGGTGTTGGAATCTAAGCTTCGTTTGAATGCTGGGATGAGCCTCCAGGTGACCCGATGCATCTGGGTTACATTCACGAAATGGCACGTTTTAGGGGCTCAACCAATGCTCAGTTATTATCCTGCAAGGAGACAGATCTGGGAGCCGGAGAGATGAGGGCTGGAACTTCCAAGAGCAGACAGAACCCCTTCCTGAGAAGCCCCCAACCCCTCCCTCTCTCTAGAGCTGCACCGTCCAATTTGGTAGCCATTAGCCATAAATATTTACATTTTAATTAAAAATTTAAAACAATTAAAAATCTAGTTTTCAATTGCACATAGCCACACATCAAGTGCTCAGTAGCCACATGTGGCGACCAAAGTGGACGAAGCAGATATAGAACATTTCCATCAGCATAGAAAGTTCTGTCGGGCAGCATTGCTCTAGAAAGATAATGAAATAGCCCAAGTAGGTCGGTCGGTTTGTTTATACCCTGACTTGTTCCTCAAAGGATGCGAGGCAGCTGAGGCCGCCCTGAGGCCACCAGACCAGTGTGCTGGGGCCAGGGGAAGGCTGGCGTGTGGGCTGAACCGGGTCAGAAGTGGAGCTGCGGAGAAGAGCCAGGCCCCAGTGGCCAGGCCCAGATAGGAGACCGGAGGGAAGGCAGAGGTGGGGATGTCGTGGGAGTGAGTGTCAAAGGACAAGGCCATGTGCAATCAGACGTTGAGCAATGAGAACACCGCGAGAGGAAGCTCCTGGTTCTTCTTAGCAGTACATGGTTCTCTGACCTGTTTAATCAAGGAGTCCCCCGTGCCCTGCTGTTCTCAGATACAGCTTCCAAATTCCAGCTAATCAGATGCAATTAGAGGATACTGCTGGGTGCGAGTTCCAACCTGCAGCGCCAGGATAGGATGCCAGGCCTGGGTCCCTGCTCGCCGCCCGCCCGCCGGCGCATTGTGAGCGGCCTAGCAGGGGCGGCCGGGCCAGACGTCCTTGCTGGCGGCGGGTGGCGTGCGTGCAGGGGCTGCAGGGAGCCGGGCCCTGGGTGCCATCCTGCCCTCCTTTCGAAGAGAAGATCCACTCCAGGGATGGATTGTTTTCCAGGGCAAATCAGAGTTTAAAGAATGTTTACTAAGTTCAACTTTGTGTTAAACTCCTTTCTGGGGATTAAAGAACAGCCAGACTTATATTAAGATGATTTTAATTTAATCTTTGTTGGGAAGTTCGAAGATATCACAGGGTGGGTTGGAGTGCCAAGGGGAGCAGCTTCTTATTGCTTAATTTGAGATAATGTATTCCCATAAGCTTTATTTTTACTTTTATTTTGAGGTATAACAGACTCACAGCGAAGCACTCTAATCTTACTGTACGACTCGATGAGTTTTTATGTATATGTGCACCCATGCAACCCCCTCCTTCTTCAGGATACGGAACATTCCCAGAGCCCTAAAAGGTCCCACCCCCAGAGGTAATTGCTGATCTGACTTCCACCACCCTCAATTAGTTTTGCCTGTTCTTGAACTTTGTGGAAATAGGATCATGTGGGACTGTGTGTCTCCACTTTGTGTCTGGCCCCTTTCTCTCATAAGCCTGTGAACTTTTTTAGGAGAAACTTTATACGTAAAGATCTGCAATCCTTTACCCAAAACCTGTGGGGCCAGATAGTTTTCACAGAATTCAGAGTTTTTAATCATTTAGAAAAGTGCCATGGAGAGAGCACACCATCAGCGGTCCCCCAGCCTTTTTGGCACCAGAGACTGGTTTCATGGAAGACAATTTTTACATGGGTTGGGGGGGGGTTCAGGTGGTGATTCGAGTGATGGGGAGCGGCTGCAAATACAGATGAAGCTTCCTAAGTCACGGGTGCTCACCTCCTGCTGTGCCCTCCCTCCACCCCCATTGCCTAATTTCCATGGAAGACAATTTTTCCGTGGATGGCGGGTGCTGGGTGGCCGGCTCTGCAGCTTGGTCCCTGACGGCATGGACAGATACTGGGGTTGGAAACAGCAGCTGTGCATGATGAAATACCCCCAGCAGGGTCTGGAGCGGCACCTGGTAAACACATTAGTACTTTTGAGCAAAGTCGATGAATATATTCGCACACTAAGCGGCATAAATAAAGGCTGGAAATAGCCTCACGTTAGTTGAGGTCCATTTTGTTGCCAAATGAGTTCACATGAGGTTAAGTTTTGCAGTCAGATGCCTTGTAAGACTTGTTTTATCATATGGTTTTCAGAGGTTTGGGGATTTTGAAATTGACAGTAAGGGGCAGTCGCCCTGCTATTTCTGCAGGAGCCTCGGGCTCTGTGGGAGAGCAACACACTGGGGAGCCCCCCGTGCAGAGGGAAGGTCGCACAGGCCAGCCCCCCGCGGAGTGTGTGCCACGCTGGGTGCCCCAGGAGCAGCCTCTCCTAACCAGGCCTCTCAGAGGGTCCAGGCACGAACTCCTGACCCCGAAGGCACATCTCTGCCATGTGTATGTGCATTTGGGCGTTTTTCTGGGATCTCTACCCCTTGCTTAGATTTTCAAAAGAAACCTGCTACACAAATAAGGTCGAGAGCCCCAGCTAGAAGGTGCCCTTGAGATCAAAGCAGTGCTTCCCTGGAGCCTTTGCTTACGGGCTGGGTTTCTTTCTAAGGGCCATGAGGCTCTGATGAGGGGCCTTTCAGTTTTGATGACGGTGAAGGAGGGAGGAGAGAGGGGGCAAACACGGGAGAGATTTAGGGTGCAGAGAAAGGCGGGGCAAGAGGAGGAGTTAGGGTGAGCTGAGGGAAGTCGAGAAGGGAACACACAGACCCCACGCAGGACTGAGCATGGGGAGGTCACGTCTTCAGTGCGGGGACCTGCGCGGAGCACCTACTGTGTGCAAGGGGCTGGGGATACAAAGATGAATGGGACCCCCTCCCCCCCCCCAAGACACACTCAGTCAGGAGTGGTTTGAAGTGCGGCCACAGGTTTTAGACCTTTCGGGCTCTTTCCTCCACCCCCGATGGAAAGGCCCGGGTCCTAGGCAGATGGTCATTACTCAGATGGGCTCACAGATGTTTGTTACAGTGTTATTTATAATAGCCCAAGAAGCGTTATTTTTCACTGCAATCCCCAAGGCCCAGCGCAGCACAAATGCTCAAGAAATGCACAAACTAAGGACTCACAGACCCCACCCCCCATCCTCTTCCATGCCCTCTTTGTGGCGGCAGGACAGACCCCTTCCCTACCGTATAGGACTGCATGAGGGGCCGGGGCGAGAGCTATTAGCGACCTCCGAACCTGAGAGTTCAAAGTTGTCTTCCCCGTGAGCAACAGTCCTAGTTCTGGGAATATTTCTGTGCAATAAAGGCGGAAGAAACAAGGATGCCCGCCATCACAGAGTTATGTGTAATAGTAACACGCCGAAAACAACCGTGATGGTCACCCACTCCCGTGTGGCCTACGCACGCAATCAGCCTCCACGCGGCCGTGCCGAATGTGCGTTCCCAGCACGACGGCCCACAGGGCCAAGCCTCGGGAGGCCCCTCTCTGGGTGTCCCAGGGAATATGGTTAAGAAATGCCGGTCTCCTCTTGATGATTCAGAACACATATTAGTAAATTAGAGACTCCAAGAAGTCCTTCAGGAAAGAAGCCCGTTTACGCTGGCGTAAGCCAATGCGTCCCAAACAGCTGGTGAAGGACTCTCCCAACTAATGGCAAAATGGTCCCGGTGTTTCGCGGAGCCAGAGCCAGTCTGGGAAATACTGGTACAGCAGACGAGTGGAGAGAGCTGAGTGAAAAATGCAGATTTTGGGAGTTTTTATGATTTAAACAAACAAACTTATGTATATATTTGAAAAAAGTCTAGCGGATGCACCCCAGAACTTTAATGGTGGTAGAGGTGGTGGGATTATAGGTGGTTTTTATTTTCTTCTTTCTTTGTTTTCATCTTTTAATTTAATCGAGTTTTCTAACTTGGGCTTTCTAAATTGTCTTTCATCCCTGCATATAATTATTTTTTTAGAGACAGGAGTCTCGTTATGTTGTCCAGGCTGGAGTGCAGTGGCTATTCAAGCATGATCGTGGTGCATTACAGCTTCCTGCCCTCCTGGTTTCAGACGATCCTCCCACCTCAGCCTCCTGAATAGCTGGGGCTACGTACACACCACCACCCCCGGCTGTATATAACAGTTACAATTATTGGGGGAGAACCCAGTTGTCAAGAAAAGGATCCGGGGACAGCTGGGGCGCTTCCATGGCACGGCCGCACCTAGAGGAGCCGGGGCCTCCAGCTCGGGAGGAGGCCAGGCCCTTATTTAGGCAGAGACACCGGAGCTCACATTCCAGCGGGATCCTTCCCAGAGCATTCCTCCTCCGGCACCGCTGCGGCCAGCTGCGGCCCGGCTGCTCCCTCCCGGGGCCTCCCTCTCCTTTGGTAGCAGCCGCCACTGGCCCAGGCCGGGCCGCACATCTGGACCTCATTAGGGGCCGCCAGCACCGAAGCCGGCACATCTGGCCGCCGCGAGACAGAGTGCATGGCAGGGCAGCAAAGGGGAAGGGGCACGTCAGGACAGGGCCGCCCGTGCAGGCTCGGAGGCGGCCGGGGCTCCGCCAAGACATCTGGATGTGGGAAGGCGGTGGGCGGCTGGCCGCAGACAGCGAGCTGCTGGCTGGCCCGCCGTGCTGGCTGGGGACCTGAGCCCCACAGAGGCCTTGCAGGCTGAAGGGGCCGGCTGGGAGGAGAGGCAGGTGCTCAGGACTCCAAGCGCAGTGCTCTTGCACTCAGGGAGGCCTGGGGCTGGGTTCTGGGGGCAGTTTCAGGACACCCTGGAAGAGACTACACAGGAGTGGGGTTGCCCAGCCTTGTGGTGGCCAACCCTGGCAGCAGGTCAGGAGGCAGGTTTTCTTTTCTTTATTTTTTTTGAGACACCATCTCATTCTGTTGCCCGGGCTAGTGCGCCGTGGTGTCAGCCTAGCTCGCAGCAACCTCAGACTCCTGGGCTCAGGCGACCCTCCTGCCTCAGCCTCCCGAGTAGCTGGGACTACAAGAGTGCACCACCGCACCTGGCTAATTTTTCTATTTTTAGTAGAGACGGGATCTCGCTCTTATTCAGGCTGGTCTGAAACTCCCGAGCTCAAGCGATCCTCCCGCCTCGGCCTCCCAGAGTGCTGGGATTACAGGCGTGAGCCACCGCGCCAGCCAGGAGGCAGGTTTTCTACACCAGGAAACAGAATATCCGAGTGTGAAGTTGGGGCAGGGAGGTGACTTGAAGCATGCCAAAAACAGGGCTTATCTGCCGCCTGCTGCCCTTCCCTCCCACCAGGACGTGTCCAGTCCCGGCCGCACCTCTGCGGTGCCTTCCCTTCCCCGGGGGCCTGCGCACCGAGGCGCCAGCAGCCCTGCCAGTTCTCCCGAGACGGCGGCAGGTGCCCCGAGACTTTCCCAAGCAGGCAGAGAGCAAAGAAACTAACCAGTCAGTAAAGCATGAGAGCCTATCCGGTCTCCCCGCCCTTCCCCTCATCCCCCAGCCCTAGGCCTCGAGTCCGGCCCACGGGGACGGTACCTCGATATCTCGGGAGCCCAGCAGCCCCCCTGCCTCTGCCCTCCGCCTCCTGCCGCCCCCACGCCCCGGCCCCTGCCCACGCAGCAAGCGGTGCGCCGGCGCCCTCTGAGGAGGACACAGCGGGAAAAGCCCCAGAAAGACCCAGCGGGTGCCAGCCATAAAGGTGGAAGCCCAGAGACGGTTACAGAAACCTCAAGGGCTTTGAACTAAACACCTGGGTCCAAAATCCAGCCTCGTCACCCCCCTCACACCAGTTTCCTCACCGGTAAGACCAGGATACCATCTCTTACAGAACGATTTTAAGTTCTGTAATAGAAATAGAATTGAGTTACCGTGTTTCCCCGAAAATAAGACAGGGTCTTTTATTTATTTATTTATTTATTTTTGAGACAGAGTCCCATTCTGTTTCCTGCGCTAGAGTGCCGTGGCGTCAGCCTAGCTCACAGCAACCTCCAACTCCTGGGCTCAAGCCATCCTCCTGCCTCAGCCTCCCGAGTAGCTGGGACTACAGGCATGCACCACCATGCCCGGCTAATTTTTTCTATATATTTTTAGTTGACCACTTAATTTCTTTCTATTTTTAGTAGAGACGGGATCTCACTCTTGCTCAGGCTGGTTTCGAACTCCTGACCTTGAGAGATCTGCCCACCTCGGCCTCCCAGAGTGCTAGGATTACAGGCGTGAGCCACCGCGCCTGACAAAGACAGGGTCTTATATTTATCTTTCCTCAAGAAGACACCCTAGAACTTATTTTCAGGAAATGTGTTATTTTTTTTAAGTTCAGTAGAACAATCTACATTTATTCAAATAGAGTTAAGTCGTCTTCTTCTGGAACATCACCATAACTCTCCAAACCTTGAATTCCATCCTGAATTTCTTGCGACTGTATTTCCTTTAGAACCATTGGCCCCAGTCTCTCATGTCGAGCCATAGAGCTCTCATGGGGCAGATGAGAAGGGCTGCTCGTCTTCTTTACCGCTCCGCCACAAAATGCAGGGGTTGTGCAGATGGCCTGCGTAGCCACACCTATCACTAAGTCTTATTTTCGGGGTCGGGCTTATATTGCACAAATGCTTAGAAATCCTGCTAGGGCTTATTTTATGGGTAGGTCTTATTTTGGGGGAAACATAGTATATGTTTCTCCAATACAAATATAATGTGATTACATACATAATTTCAGGGTATTGGACACTTTTCATGTTGGAATAATTTTAGATTTATAAAAAAGTTGCAGGCCAGGTGCAGTGGCTCATGCCTGTAATCCTAGCTCTCTGGGAGGCCGAGGTGAGTGGATTGCTCAAGGTCAGGAGTTCGAAACCAGCCTGAGCAAGAGCGAGACCCCTTCTCTACTATAAATAGAAACAAATTAATTGGCCAACTAATATATACAGAAAAAATTAGCTGGGCATGGTGGCGCATGCCTGTAGTGACAGCTACTGAGGAGGCTGAGGCAGGAGGATCACTTGAGCCCAGGAGTTTGAGGTTGCTGTGAGCTAGGCTGATGCCACGGCATTCTAGCCCAGGCAACAGAGTGAGACTCTGTCTCAAAAAAAAAAAAAAAAGAAAGGATACTTTCAGCATAGATTTCTCAGTAAAGATACCACACCTTTTTTTCTAGCCAACATATAAAATTGGGGAGATGTGTCCTGAGGGGGTAGAGGGGGCAGACACTGGGACCAAGACACAGTGAAAGTGTACTTTCAGGCCGGGCGCGGTGGCTCATGCCTGTAATCCTAGCACTCTGGGAGGCGGTTTGCTCGAGGTCAGGAGTTCAAAACCAGCCAGAGCAAGAGCGAGACCCAGGCTTTACTAAAAATAGAAAGAAATTAATTGGCCAACTAATATATATATACAAAAAATTAGCCGGACATGGTGGGGCATGCCTGTAGTCCCAGCCACTCGGGAGGCTGAGGCAGGAGGATCACTTGAGCCCAGGAGTTTGAGGTTGCTGTGAGCTAGGCTGATGCCACAGCACTCACTCTAGCCTGGGCAACAAAGTGAGACTCTGTCTCAAAAAAAAAAAAAGTTGCAAAGATACTATAGTAAATTCCAGTAAACCTTTCACTTACTTCTCCTAAGGTTAACATCTTGCATAACCAATGTACATTTGCCAAAACTAAGAAATTAACACTGACACAATACTATTAACTAAACTATATACTTTTTTCAGATTTTACCAGATTTCCCAACACATCTGGGATTTAAATTTTTCTATTAGCCTAAAAAAAGTAAAAAGAAACAGATAAAATTAACTTTAATAAATGTTTTATTTAACCTAACATATCCAAAATATTGTCATGTCAGCATTAATCAATATAAAAAAGTCTTATGCCCCATAATTCTCTGAAATTAAAAATAAGTAGGCCAGCCAGGCATGGTGGCTCACGCCTATAATCCTAGCACTCTGGGAGGCTGGGGTGGGCGGATTGCTCCAGGTCAGGAGTTCGAAACCAATCTAAGCAAGAGTGAGACCCGTCTCTACCATAAATAGAAAGAAATCAATTGGCCAACTAATATATAGAGAAAAAATTAGCCGGGCATGGTGGCACAAGCCTGTAGTCCCAGCTACTCAGGAGGCTGAGGCAGAAGAATCGCTTGAGCCCAGGAGTTTGAGGTTGCTGTGAGCTAGGCTGACGCCACAGCACTCACTCTAGCCTGGGCAACAAAGTGAGACTCTATCTCAAAAAAACTATAAATAAATAAATAAAAATAAAATAAAATAAAATTAGGCCAGGTGCGGTGGCTTACACCTGTAATCCTAGCTCTCTGGGAGGCTGTGGCGGGAGGATCGCTCAAGGTCAGGAGTTTGAAACCAGCCTGAGCAAGAGTGAGACCCCGTCTCTACTAAAAAAATAGAAAGAAATTAATTGGCCAACTAAAAATATATAGAAAAAATTAACCGGGCATGTTGAGCCCAGGAGTTTGAGGTTGCTGTGAGCTAGGCTGATGCCACGGCACTCGAGCCTGGCCAACACAGTGAGACTCTGACTCAAGAAAATTAATTAATTAATTAATTAAATTAACAATTGAGTTCCTCAGTTGCACTGGCCACTTCTCAAGTGCTCATAGTCACATATGGCTAGTGGCTACCATATTGGACAAGGAAGGTTTAAAAGATTAAATGAGATAACATAGGAGGGGCAGTGAGTAGCACATAGTAGGCGTTCAATATATGATGTCTATTGTTATTATTGAAGCCTAGAGTTGCCTCTGATGAAATCCAGTTTCTCATCATCTTATCCCGACTTCCGTGCCCACCCACTGCCAGGCATAATGGATGGACACAGAGAAAAGTCTCAGTCAGGGAAGAGGAAAAAAGGAGGAGAGACAAGATGTGGGGACCTCGCAGGTCTGCAGCCCCTCCGTGGGGGCTCCCAGCGCACCAGCGCCTTCACCCACGTCCACTTGGAGCTCCGGGCAGTCTTCCCGCAGGGCAGGCACGTCACGCTGCTCGCAGATAGAAAACTGGGGCTCTGGGGGTTGAGGCAAGGGGAAGGCAGCAGCCCAGAGTCCCATCCAGCCCCTCCTCGTCTCATCCTGAGATCTGAATGCTCAGTCCCTCTTGGGGCCTCAGTTTCCCTAAAAAAGGATTAAGTAAATGGGTGTGAGGTTGGTTTGGATTACTGGTTCCATTTCCGACATTTTAGAATTGCTCAAGCAGGAGACATTTGGCTGGCCCTCACCTTGCAAAATTCACCCGATGTTGATTTGTAAGTAAGTAAATAGGTGAGAGAGAGAGAGAGAGAGAGAGACAGCCGAGAGTACACATGCTGATTTTTTTAAATTCACATTTGGAGGGGGGAATTGCCATGTAGTTTGTAACATTTGTGTCCACAAGTTGGGACACCCTCTTTCAGCCTTGAGGTACCTAGGAAACCTAATTCATTACGGAATTATGGAGCGCAGCTAGAGCTAATATAGAACCGGGCTGGGGGAGTTAGGTGTCTCAGGGGATGTTTGTAGCAGGCTGTGGAGTCTGGTGAGTCACCGCCCTGCCCTCCAAGAGGACACACCTGCCTCCCAGAAGGGGAGGCCGCCCCTCTCCGCTCAGACCCCTCTTCCCGCGCCCGGCTGGAGACACACACGCTGTTGGGCAATCCCTCCCGTCTCCGGGCTCCCCGGGGACACCCAGGGCTACAGCCCATCCCTCCCCCATGTCAGGAGCATTTCCCAACAGCCCATCTCTTCCCAGACGGAGGCCGGGCTGTCCACGGATGATGCTACAGGCCAGTCGTACCCTGGGAACATCTCCCCCCGGAGAGGTCCCTTCTGGGAAGGTTTCCTAAGGTCAGGCCAAGCCATGGCAGCGGGCTCTGGGCAAACTCCACCCAGGGCCAATTCTTCCTGTACACAGAGAGGCAAAGTCTGGAGCGGGGAAGGGGCAGACATTCATGGAGCCCCTCGTCTGTGCCTTAGGGCAGGACACTTAGCGTCTCTGAGCTCACTGAAGGGTCACAGTAAGCTGTGTGGTGGGGTCCCTCGGCCATGTTTTACAAACAGGGAAACTGAGGCTCAGGGGAAAGCAGCTAGATAGGAACACACAGACAGAATGTGCTAGAGCCATTGTTCCAACCCAGGCCTGCCTAACACCAAAGCTCTTGTGGTTTTGTGAGATCATCCAAAGCTATGGGACTAGTGGTACAAACACTTTATTGATATATAAAGTATTTATATACGCACACACACACACAAACGTACTCACTTAATCCTCAAAATATTAAGTTGAGGGCAAGGTACCAGAGAAAGGCACGGAACTTCCCAACTAATAGAGGGAAAAATTAAATAGCAACCCCACCACCACCAAAACATAATAAATCCAAAAAAGGGGGAAAAAAGGAACATAGAACAGATGGAACCAATGGAAAGCACAGAGTAGATGCAATCCCCTATATGTTTGTAATTATATTAAATGTAAATGGACTAAGTGCTCCCATTAAAAGATAAAGATTGTAAGAATGGATAAAGGACAAATCTCAACTCTCTGGCATTTATAAGTGATATATCCAAAGCAGAAGGACACAGAAAGCTTGAGGGCAGAGCCGAGGTGTGAACCAGGGGCTTCTTTGTGTGTGTGTGTGTGTGTGTGTGTGTGTGTGATATTTTAAATTCATTTTTGTATAGGTGTGAGGGAGGAGTCCAATTTCATGGCTTTGCATGTGGATGTCCAGTTGCCCCAGCACCATTTGTTGTTTTGTTTTGTTTTGTTTTGTTTTGTTTTTTGAGACAGAGTCTCACTTTGTTGCTCAGGCTAGAGTGAGTGCCGTGGCATCAGCCTAGCTTGCAGCAACCTCAAACTCCTGGCTCAAGCGATACGACTACCTCAGCCTCCCGAGTAGCTGGAACTACAGGCACGCGCCACCATGGCAGGCTAATTTTTTCTATATATATTAGTTGGCCAATTAATTTGTTTCTATTTATAGTAGAGAAGGGGTCTCACTCTTGCTCAGGCTGGTTTCGAACTCCTGACCTCGAGCAATCCTCCCGCCTTGGCCTCCCAGAGTGCTAGGATTACAGGTGTGAGCCACCACGCCCGGCCAACCAGGGGCTTCTGAGATTGCGGGACATGCTCCCTCTTTCAGATCTCAGCCCGCTGACTTGTCCGTTTCCTGCCTTGGCCTCTGCCATCCTGTGAGTGTGGCTTAATGGAGGGCACTCAAGCATTGTCGTTAACCCTGTGACCCTGGCCTTCCTTAGGCGACCTGAGCCTCAGTGTCTTCCTCTGTAAATAGAACAAAATTCATACTCATAGGGCTGCTGTAAGAATTAGAGACCAAAAAATAATAACAATAATAATAATAATAATAATAATAATAATAATAATAATAGAGACAAGACGTTCAGGGCACAGAGCTCTTATGTTTACTTTTGTTGATATGACTAATTTTACATGTGCCTAGGTATTAGATAACGCTCTGGGCTGTCCCTGACAGTCTGATAGAATGCTAAAACCTTTCCCTGTGTGTTTTTGGTGGGGGTGGTGTGACCACTCTTCCTCCCAGGCTGAGAAATTCAAGCAGGGGCAGGGGGCAGGGGTAGCCACAGGATGCCCTCTTCCTGTTTGTTTGCAAGCCTGACAAATCTGTTGCTCTCTGTCTCTGATTAGGTCATGCTCCTGCTCAGACCCCAACCTTGGCAACTTCCTACCGCCCCGCGCCGTGTGTCAGGGTCACTCCTGTCTCAAAGGCCTCTGCTGGCTTGCTTTCTCCCCCTCCTTCCGCCTGTGCCTTGCCCCTGCAGGCAAACAACCGCTCAGCCCTCCCCCTACACCCCTGCTCCAAGCTGGGCACTGTCTCCCCACCGTCTCACCCAGGGCCATCCCTCCTTCTTTGTCATCCAAATTCAAGCTCCCTTATCTGCAATTCTGAAATCCAAAAGCTTTAAAAAGCAGACTTTGTTTCTTCTGTTAAGTCTGGTATAAATTCATTTGGCCACAAACTTGAACTGACCTGATGTGAGGTTATTTCAAATCTTTATTATATATCTTACGGCTCATACATTTTGCTGCAGAAATGTGCAGTGTTTAATTAAGGGTACTGCCCAGCCCCTGCCTGGGTATTATGTAGTGTCAGCACGTGCTTTGTGTCCGGGAGAGGGGCTGTGAGCCTGCCTGATGGGGCCCCACAGCCTGGGCCCGCCTGTGCAGGCACCTCGCAGCCCGGTAGGGAAAGCATCAGCCACTCCGTTTCACAGGTGAGGATATGAATCCCAAGGTGACACAGCTGAGAAAGTGGCCAAGCCAAGTCCCTCTGAGGCTCCAGCTTCCCCCACTTTCTCCTTCTATCAAGTGCCCCTGTTGTCTGTCCTGTTGATGCTCCTGGGACGTTTGTATATAAAAATGCCTAATTTCATTCATTTGACAATATTTTTTTGAGGGCTTCTCGCACTCTAATGTGCACATAAAATCTTAAGATCCTGGCTCTAGGCTGGGTGCGGCGGCTCACGCCTGTAATCCTAGCACTCTGGGAGGCCGAGGCGGGAGGATCGCTCAAAGTCAGGAGTTCGAAACCAGCCTGAGCAAGAGTGAGACCCTGTCTCTACTAAAAATAGAAATTAATTGGCCTACTAAAAATATATAGAAAAAATGAGCCGGGCATGGTGGGGCATGCCTGTAGTCCCAGCTACTCGGGAGGCTGAGGCAGGAGGATTGCTTGAGCCCAGGAGTTTGAGGTTGCTGTAAGCTAGGCTGATGCCACAGCACTCTAGCTCGGGCAACAGAGTGAGACTCTGTCTCAAAAAAAAAAAAAAGATCCTGGCTCTAATTTAATAGCTCTGTGTCTGATATTTGCATTCCTGACAAGCTCCCAGGGACTGCTGGGCCTCACTTCGAGGAGTAAGGTCCAGGGAAGAGGTGGGGACACAGAATAGCATAAGATTCAATCCCTGCTGTCATTGCTCACATGTGCCCGACCCCTGGTGTGTGCTGTTACTGTCCTCATTTGACAGGTGAGGGAACAGGCACAGGGAGTTAAGCAACTTGTCCAAGGCCACACAGCTCAGTGGTGGTAGAGCCAGGATTTGAACTCTGCAAGCCAGGCTCCAGAATCCATGCCATTAACCGCTACACAGCACACAAGTCAGAGAGATGGATCTGCCAGTGCGGTGTGACGAGGCAATCATTGCAGGCAGGATTGGCAAGGCCAGGTCACTGAGGGGAAGCCCAGGCTCCTTTTTAGCACACAGAAAATTTTCAAGGTAACTGGAACCTTCCCCTTTAGGCACCCAAATCAGTGTTTTTTGTTTTTTGTTTTTTGTTTTCTGAGACAGAGTCTTGCTCTGTCACCCAGGTTAAAGTACAGTGGTGTGATCACAGCTCACTGCAACCTTGAACTCTGGGGCTCAAGCGATCCTCCTGCCTCAGCCTCCCGAGTAGCTGGGACTACAGGCAGCTAATGTTTTTTTAATCAGTTCATAGCAATGTCCTAGTGGGTAATTTATTTTTTTATTTCAGCATATTATGGGGGTACAAAGGTTTAGGTTACATGTGCTGCCTTTTCCCCTTCTTCTCCCCCAGAGTCAGAGCTGCAGGCATGTCCATGCCACAGATGGTGCCCATCGCACTCATTGTGTGTATACCCCTCCCCCTCCCCCCTCCCGACGCCCGATAAATGTTACTCCTATATGTCCACTTAGGTGTTGATCAGTTAATACCAATTTGCTGGTGAGTACATGTGGTGCTTGTTTTTCCATTCTTGGGATACTTCACTTAGTAGAATGGGTTCCAGCTCTATCCAGGAAAATACACGAGGCGCTGTATCACCATTGTTTCTTATAGCTGGATAGTACTCCATGGTGTACATATACCACATTTTATTAATCCACTCATGTATTGATGGGCCTAGTGGCTAATTTTTAAAAAAAATTTTGTAGAGATGGGGTTTCACTATGTTGGGCAGGCGGGTCTCTAACTCTCGGCCTCAATCCTCCTGCCTTGGCCTCCCACAGTGCCAGGATTACAGGCATGAGCCACCATACCCAGCCCAAATCGATTTTCTTTAGAAGCTCTTTTTAAATGGACTGTATGTCTTTCTACCGTACTTTAACCTTTTTTTTCATAACTGAAGGCCACTAATTACGATTACTGATGGCTATGACTATTCTAAGACCTTACTTGTCAAACCGTCAGCCTGTAGTTCCTCACAGCAGCTCCTACGCCCGCTCCCAATGAACTGTGGGCTGAGAAACCAAGGGACCAAGCTCCTTGGAATCAGGTGTAAAGTAAGGGCATATAGGTGCATAGGGAGGGTAGAGGGTTCCTCTAGGTTAAGGACGCTTCCGCTTTTGTGCCTGGAACTTGAGAGATTCAGCTGGGTTGCTCATTTACGTAACTTTGCTCATTTCTGGGTTCATGGCTGTGCTCTTGCGAGTGCAGAGGGCTGGATAAGATCCTGTGTATCTGTGATTTTCAAACTGGACTGTGGTCAGACTCCCTGGGGAGCTTTTCAAGTCTGCAGAGAGTCCTAGTCTATACTCTGAGGTGGGATGCGGACCTCTGCATTTTGCAAAACCGCATTAACCATCAGCACTTATTGAGCACCCACTATATGCTCACAAGTGCTGGGCACTATAGACAAGCTATGAACCCGGCCCCGTGCGTTGGGTTGAGTAGACAAGTTGAAACACATGAGGCAAACTGAGGCCAGTTCACCTTCAAACAGGGAAGGCGAGTGACCGTGGCACCGCAGCACAGCGAGGACGTCTCTCAGGAGGGAAGGGGCCCTCTCGGTGTGATGGAAACAGCCTGGGCGTGAGGTCGGCAAACCCGGCCCTGAGCCTCTGCTCCTTAATCTGCCAGGGGACGCGTCTCCTCTCTGATCACCAGGTTCCTCATCTGGGACCTGGCGTGAGGTGTTCTCCCTCCCAGGGAGGTGGGCGAATGCCTAGGAAAGCACCGTGCAAACTGTGAAGTGCTAGCCACACGTGTGCAGTGAGGGTCCTTGCGGGCTGCAGTGAACGAGCCCCACACTGGTGACCTTGGGTGACAAACCCTTCTTGGAAGGTAGGAAGCGGGCAGGGGCCTCAGCAGACGGAGGGCAGCCCGCTGGAGGGCGGGCCACTCTTCCCGGAGTCCCTGGAAGCTCAGGCCAAGGCCGCTTTTGGACTCTCTTTGCCTGACGTCTTCTGCTACCTCCTGGCTTCTACTCGTGGCCCCTGCCATGGCCTTCCCCTTAGGCGACACGGTTCCCTGGTGTTCGAGCACCCTGCGGGGGGAGTCTGGCCGGCTCGGAGGGTCGCTGTCCTGAGTAGAAGGTCGCCACTGGGCAGTCTCAGCGCCGCGCTGCCCTCCCGCGTGTCCAGCCTGTAAATGGCCGCCTTCGTGTCCGGCCAAACCCCGGCGGCTGTGGCCAGGGCGTGTGGGGGCCGAGGCCGCGGCAGCACAAGGGAGCACGTTTGGGGGCGCGGGCACGGCTCGCCCTCAGAGAGCGCACCCCTGGAAGCACGGGCGCTATTTTTACAGAGCGAGGACGGTGCCTGCGCAGTTAATCTGCCAGCGAACAGCACCTGCCTGTCACAGCTCACAGGCCAGGGAGCAATCCTGGAAGGGAGGGTGCCCCCCTGCTGGGTGACACTGTCTTGTCACTGCCCCTGCCCCAGACGCTGGCGCTGCTGCGTGTGCTCCTGCTCCCAGGACTCAAACCCGCGCTCGAGTCTCTCCTGCTGTGCACGTGGGCATTAACGTTAGGTGGTCAAAGAACATTTAATGACATGGCATAATAGTAAAGGAAAGTGCCACGTTGCCATTATTTATACGTGTATGCAAGAATGTGTTTACGTACATCTATCTATAATACTATATGCAAATTTCATAGAAAAAAAGGAGAAAATTTTTATATCGATATGACAGTAGTGGTTAACACTGGGTGATATTTTATGAGCAAATGGTGTTTTTATTTTCTTATTTCTACTATTCTCTTCTTTCTACATCTTCTACCAAAAAAAAAAGGTGTTACTTTTATAACCAGGAAAGAAACACACCCATAAATATCATTAAAAATAAATCCAAGCTGTGTCCCCAAGAAAGAAAATTACTATTCTACACCCTTAAAGGATTCATAGGACTCAAGAGGGAGTCGTACTCTCAGTGAAAATGAAGTTTTCTGTTGAAGGTGTGACGTTCTAATGATGGAATTTCAGGTATCGGCGATCTGATAGGGCAATCTGATAGGACAAGTCTGGAGGGCGGCAAAGCTTGCTGCTGCCGGGAAATCAAAGCCCAGGGGCCTTGTTCTCTGCTCTTGCTGGAGGGAGGTTTTAGGGTGGCCCAAGGAGGGGGAAGCAGAAGTGCCCAGAGCGGACCGAGCCAGGACACTTCCCAGACAGAGCACCCTGCCACCAACATATTTAAAAGGAATTAGAGTGAAATGGACATTTATGTTTCAATCAGTACAGTTACCAAGTTTTTGTTTCCCTTCTTGGGAGAATCACCACGTGGTTCCCTGCAAGGGACAGAGAGGAGAGAATGAATGTTAACTGTCACTACTGTCAAACTGCCACCACGGTGACCTCTGTGTGGGGGCAGGGAAGAGATGGGAGGGAAGATATAAGGGCATTTGCTTTTTATATCTTGTACTTTATACAGCTGAAAAAAAGAGACAGCATTACAGGCAATTTTTATTTTGTGAATATGTGGGATTTGGGGTAGTCTAATTTTTTCTATTGTGGACACAAGATATTTTTGTAATCGGGAGTAAAAATGCCATAGTGAAGGGACCAAACAGATGTGGCTGGTCACTGGGGGAGCCATTCACCTGAGGCCCGGAATCCTCCTGCTCACAGCCGCCTGCCCCTGGCCGAGGTGGGTAACAGGTCAGAGAGCAAGCAGCCTTGGTCCCCCGCCCTGCCCACTCCCGCCCCTCTGGCCAAATCTCTGACCCCCTGAGCAGCAGGCCTGGTCGGTTCGCTTCGTGGAGACGGCATGGCCCTGTCTCCCAAGCCTGACCCTATCTGTGCCTCCCTGCGTGGTGTCCGCTGCCAGGCCTTTCTGCTTAGCTGGACTCTGGCCCGACCCTCCTGACCAGGCCTTTCCTGCGGCTGGGAGTGCCCCAGCATGGCACTCGCTGGCACAGGGTGCTTGGCTCAGTGTTCAGTGCTGCAACTGAATCTCGGGCAAGGCGCCTCCAGCCTTCAGGACTGTCCGGAGTTTATCTGGCCGTGGGGATCAAGGCCTTTCCCCCAGCAGGTGAGCATAGCTCAAGATCATGAGCGAAATAGGGTGCTGCCCTGATTTTGCGAGGCCGCCTGCGAAGGCAGCTCAGCCGTCAGTGGCCTAAGACACCCGCTGAGTCGTGCCCACGGTCGTTGTGATCCCAGCCGTCATGACCTTGGACGCGTTCCTCTGAGCCACGCTTGCCTCATCTGTAAAATGGACACAATAATAATTTATTTTATTCAGGGACTCCGCCAGGAGCAGATAGGCGAATATTTGTGAAAATGCTGTGTTAGCTGACAGTGCCTAAATGGTATTTTCAGGGGAAACCCATTCTGGTGCTTTGAGAAGATTTTTTTTTTAAATCAACTAGGTTTCAAGTGTTTTAACCCACTAATACATGAGCCCGGCACTGTGCTTAATTCCCCTAGCAAGTAAGAAATATACCACGCCTGTGGCACGTCACCAAGGAACTTATGCTCCATTAGGGGAATGGAGCACTCATGTTGAAAATCCATTTTCCTTTTTTCTTTTCTTTTCTTTCTCTTTTTCTTCCCTTTTTCCTTTTTCTTTTCTTTTCCTTTTTTTTTTCTTTTTTTTGAGACAGAGTCTATCTCTGTCACCCTGGCTAGAGTGCAGTGGTGTCATCATCATTGCTCACAGCAACCTCAAACTCCTGGGCTCAAGCCATCCTCTTGCCTCAGCCTCCCAAGGAGCTGGGACTACAGGCATGCGCCACCACACCCGGCTAATTTTTTCTATTTTTAGTAGAGGCAGGGTGCTGGGGTGGGTTTCGCTGTTTCTCAGGCTGATTTCAAACTCCTGACCTTAAGTGATCCTCCCACCTCGGCCTCCCGGAGTGATAGGATTGCAGGCGTGAGGCACTGCGCCCAGCCAGAAGTCCGTTTTCCTTCTGTCAACGATAGCCAGCTCGAATCCGGAGGCACTCAGCCAGGCCGGGCAGAGGGGGAGAGCCCCCAGAGTAGATAAACCTGAGATTAAATTGGGACTCTTCCCCTTGCTAAGCCCCATGAGACTGTGAGTAAATCGATTTCTCTCATTAGGCCTAGTTTCCTCATCTGTGAAAAAGAAATAGTGAGGCCTACCATATTAAGTTGTGGTGAGAATTAAAGAAAATAATGTATGTAAAGTGCCTAGCTCAGTCAATATTATATTTCCTCCAAAGTGAGGAAATCAACAAGACCCCCACTTTTTAAAAAATTTAGTTTTAATTATGGGAAGAAAACACATAAAATTTACCATCTTAACCGTTTTTAAGTGTACAGTTCAGTGTTAAATATATTCACATTATTGTGCAACCAATATCCAAAGCTCTTTCATTTCAAAACTGAAACCTTATGCCCATTAAACAGCTCCCATTCCCTCCGCCCCCAGTCACCGGCAGCCACCCGTCCACTTTCTGTTTCTGGGAGTTTGACTGCTCCAGGGATATCATGTAAATGGAATCATATGGCATTTGGTTTTGTGTGTGTGTATGTGACTGGCTTGTTTCACTTAGCATAATGTCTTCAAGGTTCATCCATGCCTCCAAAATATAACAGGGTTTCCTTCCTTTTTACAGCTGAATACTATTCCAGTGTATGTACTAATATAGACCACGTTTGTTTGTCCATTTGTCCGTTGACGGGCATTTAGGTTGCTTCCAAATCTTAGCCATTGTGAACATTGCTATAATGACCAGGGGAGTGAAAATATCTCTTCGAGATCCTGATTCCTGTTGTTTTGGATAAATGTCCAGAAGAGGAATTGCTGGGTCGTATGGTAGCTCTACTTTTAATTTTTTGAGGAACCGCCACCATACTGTTTTCCATAGTGGTTGCACCATTTTACAGCCCCACCAACAGTGCACAAGGGTTCTGACTTCTCCACATCCCCACCAAGACTTGTTGTTTTCAGTATGTGGGGGGAGGGGGGGTTGCTTTGGTCTTTTGACACAGGGTCTCGCTCTGCCCTAGACTGGAGTGCAGTGGTGCAGTCACAGTTCACCACAGCCTCGGACTCCTGGCCTCAAGTGATCCTCCTGCCTGGGCCTCCCAAAGTGCCAAGCTTATAGGCGTGAGCCGCCGCGCCAAGCCCGTTTCTGTTTTTTGGATAGTAGCCACTCCAATGGGTGTGAGGTGAGCAAAATCCCTTTTTGCAAAGCTATTATAATTTCTTCTCACCTAGGAATGCTTCCAATGAGTGTGATCACGGGGCCGACCCCGTGAGTCAAAGGAGTACACTTTCTCCGTGGTCCTTGGAGAGCCAAGCCACGCCGGGCAGGAATGGCAGTGCCTCTGACCTGCAGGGAGCTGTCCTCCCGCGGCCCGTGGCTGGGGAGGTGCACAGCCCAGCTGCAGAGACTGGCCGCAGCGCTGCTATCTTTGCTTCGGCCCAGCAGATGCACCAAGGAAATGAGGTGCCCTCTAGGGCGGCCAGATCGCCACGTGCAGCCCCCGTCCTCCTCCTCGGTGGCCTCTCACCACTGTTATCTTTCTCCTGACATCTCTCCCAAGGTTACACGGTGAAGAAATTGTTGTTGAGAAGTTCAAAGCCAGCGCTGTTTATCTCTGTTGGGGGAGGCACCGTGAGTCACAATCGATGGCCAGAGTAAACCGGCACCGTGCGCTGGGGCCGCCGCGCAGCCGATGGAGGGCCCTGCACTTTGCTCCTGGGCGGAAAGCTAGATTGAAGCTCAGGTGCTGTCCAGGTGCAAGAAGAGCAAGAGAAAATTTCTGATGTGGGGCCTCTGGAGAAAGAGCACCAGCCGCACGTTGGGGGTGCAGTTGGGCGGGGCCAGAGGTGCTTCCTGAAAATGGGCGGTGTGTGCAGTGGTTGGAGCATGGCTTGTAAAATCAGATGAGACTCAGGCTCAAACCCGACATGGCTCCACCGCTGACTGTGTGATCCTGGGCAAGTTATCAAACCTTTCTGAGCCTCAACCTCCTTATCTTTAAAATGGAACAAAAATGCGACCTCAATGAGTTGTTCTGAGATCAGCGTTGTTTATCACAACAGCTCTCGTTCATTAAGCACCCCGTGTGCCAGCACCCTCTCGGTGTGCAGACGGGCGCGGTGCTCAGGAGTGAAGGCTCTGAGGTCAGACAGACCTTTGGTGAAAGCCCAGATCTGCTACCTGCTAACTGTGGGACCACAGACAAGGCTGTTTACGCCCTGGGCCTCAGTCTGCTCATCTTTACAATGGGCACGGTAGCATCCATCTCCGCAGCGTGACGTGAGGCCCCAGCGAGCTGCCAATCACACAGCCAGCCAGCCAGTGTCCGTGATGTGCCTGTGTGCCCAGCACCGTGCTGGGGGCAGCCAGCCGGGAGGGAAGCAGACACAACTCTGCCTGCAGGAAGTCACGCTGACGGACAAGACAGGCGAGGACACAGCTCGTTTCAGTGCTGAGGCCGAGTGGGGAAGGCTGGCAGCCGTGGTCTCCATGGAGGCGGAGGCTTGAGGCTGCCTTTGCAAAGCGCCTTTGCCTGAAATAAAGATGGTTCTGATGAGAGCACAGAGGAGCTGGCGGAGGGGCATTGCTTCCAGCGCCCTCCTGACGCCCCCTGTTTTTCTGGGCTCCTGTGGCTCTTGGGCTTGCAGAAGCCCTGCATTAGCCTTCGTCAGTTCGTCTTCCCCGTGCAAATGGGAGCTTCTCTGAGGCAGAGACGGGGTGCCTGGGGCTTTCAGACAGTCCTGGTGCCCACCCCAGCACAACAGAACCGGTGGGGGACAGCGCTGCCGAGGGCTTAGCGGTTGTCACGTCCAAAGAGCCCCCAAGAGACTCACTGCTGACCACTCGTTCTCCCTGGAAGAGTGTCCGGAGCGCGCACATCCCGCCCCCATCTGGCTGGTAGCTGGCAGGGACAGGCATGTCGGTGGGGGCACCAGAGACCTTTCACGCCCCCTAGGAGTTTGCACACCGCAGGAGCCGGGCTCGTGGGTTCTCAGGCCCCAAGCCCGGGAGTAAGCCTGCTCCGGTCGCAGGACACTGGGGTGGGGGCCTGCCCGGGCCGGTGGCTGAGGTGGTGCAGACCGAGCAGCAGAGAATAAGTGCCCGCCCGCCCGGCCATACGTGGGGAGGGAGGGAGGGAGGGAGGCTGGGAGCCGGCGCCCTCTCCACACTCAGCAGGGTCTGTGGGGGCGGAGGCTTTTTCCAGACATGTATTTAAGTGAGGAGAGAAAACAAGGCGAGTCGCCCAGGACTTGCCAAGTCAGTAGGCAGGAACACAACCCGGGAGGCCAAAAATAAGACGCTGGCGAGGGTCACCCTGCTCTCTGGAGCTGGGGACGCCCGTGCGGAACACTCCATAATGGCACTGTTGTTCGAGGACGGCCCTGGTCCGGGCGCTGGCCTCCTGCTCGGAAGGTAGCAGAGCCCTGACTGTGGGCAGTGAGTAATGGTGACTCAGGGATATTTGCAAGGACACAGGGAACACCCCCAGTCATCTGGGGACATGCCCTGCTTCCCCCTGCTGGTCAGGGAGCCAGGAGCTCTGTCCCCATTGTAAAGCAGGAATTTCTGAAGTTTTCTTTGGAACGTTGGCAGAATTCTGAGGGATCTTTCGGAGGACACATTAGGCTTTGGGTGCTTTTTGGGGGAAATTACTAAAAAAATTTTTTAACCTTTATATCTATTTATGAATTAGTTCCTTTTCTCTTTTAGCTCCAAATTGTATTTGTCTCTTAGTCAGATAGGACATTTGTTACCTTGCATAACATAATTCTCATAAAACAAATGATGACAATAATAACAATAGCTGGCATTGATTCAGCCCTTGCGACACGCCAGGTACTGGTCTCTCTGTGTATTTTTGTGTCCCATCAATCTAAGGTTCCATCAGTCCTTAGATAGAGCGTTATTTATGTTCCGCGCCTCCGTGCGGCTGATTAACCCGTGACACGCCGTTGACTTTAAGGCTCGCCCTCATCTCAGAAATGTTAAAATGGGAATCAATTGTAACCATATTAGAATCAATGAAATGCAGTAACTAATTCTGTTATCATCCTTGCCTCACAGATGGGCACACTGAGGAACAGAGAGGCTGAGTAAATCTGCCCCAGCGTCACACAGCGAGTGTGTAGTGGAGGTGGGATTTGAACCCAGAGTCCGGCTCCAAAGCCTGTAGGTAACCACTGTGCTCTAGTGTGGCCAAGGAAGTGATATCTGTCCACAGGCAAGACATAGGGACACATAATAAAATAGGGAATGTTGGACTCACCCTGCGCCCCTTTTCCTAACCACACCCGGGCCATGGTCGCCAGGTCCTGCTGTTGTCCCTTCCAAAAACTCTCCTAAATCTCGCTCCTCCTCTCACCCCCAGCAGCTGGCACCCTGGTTCCATCCTCCCCCGGCGCTTTCTTGCCCCTGTTTGGACGATCGCAGGAGCCTCTGAGCCGTCACCCTCCTCCAATGTCCCCCACCCGCGACACGCGCACTGAATCAGGGTCATCTTCCTAGAACATGAGTCTGATCTTGTCGCTCTGCTCAGAAACATGGGGGGCCCAAACCCCAGGGAGCATCTGTCTTGCTCCCTGCTCCATGGCAGGCTCTGTGCTGGGCTCGGGGGGCCCCAAGGTGGGCCAACCCCGGCATGGTCCCAGCCTTCCTGGAGGCCGTGGTCTCGTGGAGAAGCAGCAAGGCCCCTCAGCGGGCAGTGGCAGCACAGTGTGACAAACGCTCCGCCGAGGGCTGTGCTGCACCCACGGAGGCTCGAAGAGGAGCCCCTGAGCTGGGGACCCAGGAGCCACTTTGCGGAGGATGTGCTGTCTAAGCCGGGACCTCCAGGTGTCGGGGAATTCCACAGGCCAAGCGTGGCTGGGAGGTGCAGGCAGAAGGCACGGCATCTGCGGAGGCCCGGAGCAAAGGAGAGGTTGGAGCGCTAAGTGTCAGAGGGGACCTGGTCCCAGATGATCCTGGAGGAACAGGCGGTGGGCCGGCTGGGTCTGTCTCCCTGTGAGCCCCACACTTCATCTTTAGCCTCAGCTCCGTCCCCGTCCTTGTCCCACAAAGCCCCCTGCAGCCAAGACCTGCTTCCTGAGCGGGCTTCTTCCTCCTGCACCCCTCCACGGGCAGCTCCATCAGCCCCGCTGCAGGGCACCTCCCAGAAAAAGTACCCCTGACCCTCGATTTCGTTTTCCAAGCTCTAAGCTGGGCAGAGCAGCCTGGCAGGCTGGCCTCGGGTTCCACGGGGGGAGTTTTGAACATTTCGACAGAATTCAACCGAGTAAAACCCAAAGTTTTTACAAAGGCCTATAAGACCCCACACAGTTGTGACCACCCCCTGCCTATCTGACCCTGTCTTCTACTACCCCTCCCTTTGCCAGCTTGCTTCAGCTACACGGGTCTGCCTGCTGTTCCTTAAACCCCAGGCCCTTTGCACTTGCTGTTCCCTGGTACACCTTCTTTTCTCCCTTATCTGCCCAACTCCCTTCTTCATCTTTTCAGATTTTGCTCAAATATCACCTTCTCAGAGAGGCAAATCATGGACCAGACACAGTGGCTCACGCCTGCAGTCCCAGCTACTCGGGAGGCTGAGGCGAGAGATCGCTTGAGCCCAGGGGTTGCTGGCGCAGTGAGCTGTGATGACACCACTGCACTCTAGCCTGGGTGACAGAATGAGACCCTGTCTCAAAAAATAAATAAATAAAATAAAAATAAATAAAATCATGACCCTCATCTCACACTGTTCCCGGCTTTATTTTTCTCCGCAGGACCAACATCTTTAAGAGCTTACGTGATTCACTTATTTATTTGTTTACTGTCTGACTTTCCCACAAGAATGTGAGTTCCAGGAGGGCAGGGATTTGGTCTGCCTGGTTCACGCTGTGTCCCCAGCATCTAGCACAGGACCGGGCATACAGTAGGTGCTCAATAATTACTTGCTGGTTGAACGAACGCATTGAGCTCTGACTGTGTGCCTGGCAGGCTCTGCCCTGGGCACCGCGGAGGACGGAGATCTGGAGGAACGCGGGTGCCGGCCAAGCTGGTTCCGGCGGGCAGTGGGACAGGCCCCCGACAGCCAGGTGAGCCCCAGGTGAATCACCGCTAATGAGATGGGGAGGGCCACGCCAAGCGGCTTCCCACACAGGCGGCCGACAGGTCACTGCCTGTCGCCAGGAAACTCCTCAATAAGGATTGAACAGGACCCTGGCTGGGCGAGGAAGTGCCCGCCTCCCTGCAGACCCCACCCATTCCTGAGGCCTGAGTCGGCTCACCTGGGCTCCCCACCCCCCGCCTTGGCAAGACACTGGTTTCTCAAGCTCCGAGATTTCCTTCCTAAAAGGAGTTTCGCTCACTCGGTCTCACGCCCCTCCCAGGCCGGGCCTGTGTGTCAGCGAGCCCTGTCTGGGTCCCGAGACTGCAGGAGGCAGCTGGCCTGGCAGACCCTGGGACCCCCGGCAGCCCGGGACAGGGGCTGTCCGTCAGAGTTTAGTGTATGGGCAGGATCAGTGGGCTTGGTCAGCCTGGGAGGACAGTGTGGGGTGGCCTCCGTGGCCACATTCCGCCTGCCCTGCTGGAGCCTGGGGCCACCAGGGAGCCTGCCCAAGCCCAGGCCAGATGACCGTCAGGGCAGGGCGGCACTGCCTCGCCTGCAGCGTGGGGCAGAGCGTCCTGCCCTGTGGGTGGCTGCGGCCGGGATGAGGTCATGGGTACAGGGCGAGGAATGCAGGTGGGCAGCCGGGCCTCCACCCGCGGCTCAGGAGAGGTAGCCGATGTGGCCGGTGTCTGGGAGGAAGCTGTCCAGGCCTCGTCCCTCCATGAACTCGCCGGTCCCTCCCTGCCTCCCAGGTGTGGCGCTGGCGGCCTCGCCAGGCCCTCTCATCCCGGAACCCAAATAGCCCCTTGCCGGGTTGCTTGCCCCCAGCCCTCCATCCATGTCTAAAATGCCTGCAGTTGTTCCCGCCACATCGGTGGGAGGAGAGCGTTCAGTGCCTGTCGCCAGGAGATCAAGGAGCCCTCCTCCTGGCCAGGCGGTGTCCGCTGGGTGGGCACGAAGACGGCGAGGCCTAGCCCCGTCTCAAGCGCGCACGTCCTGGGGGCAGTTGCGTAAATACGCTTTTTGGGAAAACATCAGCAGGGCCCCCCATCTATGAAGTGCTCTTGGGGGGCTCAGAGAAAGGAGTGCTTGTTCTGGCAGGGCGGGGTGGGGGCCTGGCAGACCCTCGGGGAGGAGCTGCGCTTTGAGCAGGGCTGTCTTTGCGCCTTGCTGACCTGCATTTGTCGTTGAATCCTCACAGCAGCCCGGGATGCTGGCAGCACAGGTATCACCATGCCCATTTTATGGATGATGAAACCAAGGTTCAAAGAGGTGCAGTGACTTGCCCAAGGCCTCAGTGACTGTGAGTGGCAGGCATTCAGGAGTTCCTGACACCCATGCAGTGGACTTTGATGCCCTGCCTTGAGTTCTCCCCGTCTTTGTGTGTTCATCTGCACAGCAAACGCTGCCTGGGCGCTCGCTGTGTGCCCGGCACTGTCTACAACTGGGACCCAGCGACAGTAAGGCGCAGTCCGGAGGGGAAGCCGCACACACTCCCAGACCGCGGAATCTCTCATTCAATTATCCACTCGGCAGATGTTCACCGAGCACCCACTGTGAGCCAGGCAGCACTCCAGGCAGTGAACACTCATAAACAGTGCTGCCCCTGCAGAGGTTTCTTCTAGCGGAGGGCAGACAGTAACCAAAGAAGTGAGCGGTGCTCTGAAGGAACTCCGCAGGGAAGGGAGTGAAGAGTGGCCTGGGCTATTTTAGATGGGGTGGTTAGGGAAGGCCTTTCCAAAGTAGGTCATATTTGCTTGTGATTGATTTTGAGATGACATTTGAGCAGAGGAGCCCTGCAGATATCTAAGGAAATATGCCAGGCAGAGGGAACGGCAAGTGCAAAGGTCCTGAGGCAGGAACGTGCTTGGTGATGTTCTGAGGAACATCAGGGAGCTGAGTAGGCGAGGGTGGGGTGGTAGGAAGTGAGGTCAGGGAGCTAATGGGAGTGTGGGAGGCACGGATCTTAAAGGCCTGTAGGTCATAGTGAGGTCTCTTCTTTTACCCCGAGCGAGGTGGGAGCCATTGGAAGGTTTTGAGCTGAGGATCCATCTGATCTGACCTAAGCTTTAAAAGGATCTCTGGCTGCTATGGAGAACAGCTGTAAGCAAGTGAGGGTGGGGGCAGGCAGAGAGACAAGGAGGGCACTGAGATATCCAGGTGAGAGGGGGCCAGGGTGACGGCGGTAGAGTGGTGCCGTGGTCACGGTTGGGACATGTTTGAAAGGTGGCGCCCGCAGCACTTGCAGACAGACTGGCCATGAGATATGAGAGAAAGGGGCCAAGAGCAGTCCCGAGGGCGGCTCTGGCCATGCCCGGCCCAGGTGCTACCTGCCCTGCCCGGAGCACAGCGTGGGGTGCAGCACTGGCCGGGGTGACCGCGTGGAGGTGCACAGCGCTGGCCCCTCTTCCTTTGCGGGGCCGCGTGGGCCTCCTCGTTTAATCTCAAATGCCGTGGCTGGGGCTAAGCAGGGTTTGCTACGAGTCGGGCAGAGCGGGCTGCCATGACCCTTCCACCCCGGGTGGGACTTCAACTGCTGGCACAACCTTCTGGGAAAGCAGTTTATCCGATGTACCCAGAAGCTTGGGACTCTCACGTCCTCTGACCCAGCGCGTCCCTTTCTAGGGAGTTCCGCTGGGGCGGCGGTCTGAAACGCAGGCGGTGCAAACTGCATCCAGCCCTTGGGGGTGTGTGTGGGTGACACTTAGAACAGCTAAATAAAGAGATAGCCCTGTGTCCGGCAGTGGGGGCGTCTCTGTCACACAGGCACATCCTTGTCCCTTGCTCCTGATTATCGTGCTGCCCTTAAATTCACGCTTCCTGAGTTTTAACGTCAGAGGATGCCGCTTACGCTGCAGTGTCGAGTGGGTGCAATATTGTGCGTGGAGCAGACACACACGCAAGAAAAAGGAATAGCCCCGCGGCAGCGGCGAGCGCCTGCAGTGCCCGCTGCTCGGGAGGCTGAGGCGGGAGGGCCGCCTGAGCTCAGCAGTGGGAGGCCGTAGCGAGCTAGGGTCGCGCCACTGCGCTCCAGCCTGGCGAGAGTGCATGAAAAGAAGAAGAAAAAGAGAACAAGAAATGGACTAATGCTGATTATCTCCGAGAGACTGGATTTTGGATTACCGTTTTCATTTGCATCTTGACACTTTCGTGCATTGTATTAATATTCTAAGATGAATATAGATTATCTTGATGATAATCTGATTAAAACTAGTATGTAAAAAAGGAGAAAGGAAATGTGAGTTCCCGGAAACTGAGGCACTGCGGAGGCCAAGCCAGGAGGGAGAACCGACCAACGGTCCCTTCCAGGAAAAGACTGCAGCCACACGGAGCCAGGCGACCGTGCCCGGCCAGCCGGGGCCGCCTCCTCCCGCCAGGGCCTGCGGGCGGCTGCGGGGAGAGGGCCGGCGCGCTGGCAGTGTGGCAGGGAAAGCCAGGTCCAGGGGCCCCTCCTGCCCCCCTGCAGCCCTTGGAGCTCGTCCCTCCACGCCCTCTGCCTCAGTTCTATCCCCACTCGGCCCACTGCTTCTTGCCTTGTAACCCGTGTGTCCCCGGACTGCCTGCCTATACCAGCACACAGTGGTTCTCCGAGCGGTGGGCGTGCATCGCGACAGCAGCACCAGCACCGCCCAGGAACTTGTCGGAAGTGCAAATCCACAGGCCTCACCCAGACCTACTGAACCTGCAACTCTGGCGGTGGGGCCCAGAAATCTGTGTTTTAAAAAACCCTCCAGGGCTAAAGTTTGAGAACCCTGCCTTATGGTAGGCCCCCGCTGTGGCTCACATTTTATGTTGATTACTTCACTTTATAGATTGCCATGATTCCCACTTCGGCAGAGAAGTGAGCTCAGAGAGGTTGAGGGACTTGCCCAAGGCCACACAGCCAGCTGGAGGCAGAGTGGCGCTGTGAGCACATGCTTCTTTAACCTCCCTGCTCTGCAGCTGCCTGGACCTCAGGCTTTCTTGTTGGGTCCAGCTCAGAGCGGGCCACGCTGACAGCCACCGACATGAGTTGGACTGGAGTTTCTGCTGTTGGGTTGGAAGAACAGACTGCGTCCCCACGAGCCCCAGGCAGCGCCCAGCCCGTGGGCGGAGGAAGGCGGGCTCTGAGTGCCAGCCGAGCCCCTCCAGTCTTGACAGCCGGTGGCGGGGTGCGTGAACGGACCGCAGAAGCGGGGCACAGCGCCACCTGCTGGCCAGAGGACGTCAGTGGCGATGCTGGGGGACGAACGCTGGGACCGCAGACACACGTCTCAGGGACATCATGGCAGGCGTGCACGTGTCTCCTCCCTCGCACGCGGGTGTGCGTGTCCACACGTGGCTGTCTGGGCCTGTGGGCACGTGCGGCTCTCAGCCACACGCTTGGTAGCTAGCACTCAATTCCCCCATTTATTTATTTATTTATTTACTGGTCAGATGTTCACGGGCAGGTGTCAGGTCCGCTGTCACTGCCCCCAGGAGCCTCCAGGCTGGGTGGTGGTCAAGAGACCAGGCAATCACAAGGTGATGCGGGCCAGGGCCCCGGGGGAGGTACCCAGTGAGGTCACGGAGGCAGCCCCCCGCACCCCATCTGTACTGGGGGGAGTGGGGAGCCTTCCCTGGGAGACCGTGCCCTGGCCCGTCCCGCAGGGTGCCCAGGACAAAGGGGCTTGTGCACAGGCTGCACGGCTGGGCTCTGTCCCCACGGGCAGTGGCCCGGGCCTGGTGCCACACCGTCCTGACACATTTGCACTAAAGCTCAGGATTCAGGACCCAGGAGTCTCTCAGCCCCTCTGGTCCTTGGGCACCATCTCCCCTCGCTACAGCAGCTGCCGCTGTCTGGGACGGGGAGAGGCCCCCGACCCCAGAAAGAAGCTTGTTTGCAGCCTAGAGGTGAGCGAAGCGGGCTGCAGCCACCATGCCGTCGAGCATCCCCATGTGCCCAGCAGAAGCCCTTTCCCACCTCGCAGGCCATCAGGGCCGCTCACAGGGCGCGTGTGCCAGGCACCCCGCTGTCCCCCACGGAGCGCCAGCGCCTCTCTGCGGGAGGGAAGCGGGGGGTGGGTGTAGCCGGGGTCTGGGACACGGACACAGGGCGGGCTGGTTAGGCTCGAGGGCTGCTGGCGGCGGTGGGGAAGCCGGGGCGGCTGAGGGGCGGCAGAGCAGCATAAAGACCCAGATGCGAGTGGGTGCTGGAAACGCTGCAACTCCCCAGTTCTGCCCGTGGACCTGGTTGGAGGCTGTGACTTTGTCAATGGCCCCCGCCCGCCCCCCACCCTGGCCTGTGGTTTTCCTCGGCAGTGCAGCGGCCGCCGCTTCCGAGAAGCCCCACCAAGACTTTCCTGTCAGGGCAACTCCAAGTTCCTCTTACCGAGGAAGGGGAAGTGGCGGAGTTTCTCCTAAGGGCTTTCAGTTTCCTCCTAAGAAGGCGGGGTGTCCGGCCCAGGGCGCTTGGCAGAGCCCGCGTTAAAGGAGGAGAGGTTTGGCTTCGGGCTCCCCTCTCCTCGGTTCCAGCCAGAGCCCATTGACGGGCGTGGTGGAGAGGAGACGGGTGTGTTCCGCGGACCCGTCCCACACCCCTGCCGCCTCCCTCCTCCAGGGACACGCCCCTTGAGCCCCTGCATCCTATCCACACACACACACTCACGCACTCACACGCACACATGTACACACGCACACGTGGGCAGGAAACATGGCCTGCCGCCCTCGGGGTCATCGGAGGTAGAAAACTTGCTTCCTCAACCCTCCATGCCAAACGACTCCGAGTCCTGCTTCCTCAGGCTCTGCCGAGGGACGGGAAATCCAACCCAAATGAAGACCTGACAGGTGACACTGGGTTAACGCGGATTCCGGGCCCGGGCTGTGCCCACTCGGGAGGCCCAGAGCTTCTTCGGGACAAGCAGCTGTGGGCCCGGAGAACTCCAATTAAGTTAACTAATTAACTCCAACTCCACCTTAAGAAGACCCACTGCCCGGGTGGTGGAGCCAATGTCCTTGCGTGCTCGTAACAATGGCCGCCATTGACTGTAAGTGCGTATTCTGCCAGCTCCTGGGCCAAGCATTTTGATCAGTTTCCTCCTATGGTCCCCGAGTGAACCCATGACGAGATGCAATCACAAGCCCCGAAGTCAAGCCACCTGCCCCGCTCACACAGCCCCTGAGCCCGTTCTTCCCAGTAAGCCTCTTCTCAGAAAGCTGGGGAGGGAGAGTATCGGACCCCCACGGGAAGCTGGCTGGGGAGGGCTGGTCTCCAAGAGCCCAAGATTCTGGAAGCCAGCTGGGCTGTCTGAGAGCTGAGGGGCCTGCCGTCTAGTTGCGGCCATCGTGGGGGCGCTGACGTGGCCAGGCCCCCCCCCAGGGCATAACGAACTGTTGTTGCCTTCTCTGTGTTCCTCTCACAGACCTCGTTTCAGGGTTTTGGCTTTGCCAACACACTTGTTATGGGGACAGTGGGGGGATTCCCCCAAACCGTGATGCTGTGAGTTCAAAAACATTTGCCTGGAGGTCCACAGCTGTGTGACTCACACGTGGCGAGAAAACTCCCAGCTGCAGAAGGGAGGGGACTGACCCAAACGGCACGGGATATTTATAGGGTGGCCAGGTTTAGTAAACAGAGTGCCCAGTTAAGTTTGAAGTTCAGATAAACAACAAATAATTTTTTTAGCATAAACATGTCCCAAATGTTGCTGGCAACCTAGATACTCGGCACCTGGGGCAAAGCTCCCGCCTGCCCCAGGCCTCAGCAGGCTGCTGCCAAAGAAGAAGACAGCAAAAGAGGAGAGACCACTGACCTGGGATGAAGACAAACCTGAGGGTCTCAGTGGTCAGGGAAGGGTGGAGACATCGTGCTTCCAGGGCTCTCCCTGAGCAATCACAAAGTCTCTGTCTCAGCCCAGGGCAGGGGTCTACATTCAAATCCCACAAAATGCAAGGATGCTCCTAAAGGTCACCCTTCCTTCTCTGGGCCTCAGTTTTCTCATCTCTGTAATGGGGAGAAGGTTTGAATTCTGTGATGGCTAGTGACTCTCTTAGCCCTCGGCTTCTCTGGCCTAACGGGAAATCCACTGGAAGCGAGAGAAGGTGTGAGCAAGCCAGCCAAGGAGCAGGTTTAGAGAGGAGGAAGAGGCCAGCTCTGCATGGAAATGCGCCACCCATCCTACCATGCGGCACCACAAGGAGACTGGGCCATTGCAACTGGACACTGGGTGCTTTGAAGGGCTCCCCCGGGTCAGACACACCAGTGCACGCTGGGACCTCCTCAGAAGAGGCCCTGGGACGGCCCACAGCGAGGTCCACGACCGCGGTGCCCCAGGCCATGGGCAGCACTTCCCAGGCCACCTGAGCCATGGAAGGAAGGGGACCGTTATTGGCTTCAAAATTAGAAAAGTATATGGTAAGAATGACAGTATTATTATTATTATTATTACTAAGACAGAGTCTCGCTTTGTTGCCCAGGCTAGAGTGAGTGCCGTGGCGTCAGCCTAGCTCACAGCAACCTCAAACTCCTGGGCTCAAGCAATCCTCCTGCCTCAGCCTCCCGAGTAGCTAGGACTACAGGCATGCGCTGCCTTGCCTGGCTAATTATTTCTATATGTATTAGTTGGCCAATTTGTTTCTATCTATAGTAGAGATGGGGTCTCGCTCTTGCTCAGGCTGGTTTCGAACTCCTGACCTCGAGCAATCCGCCCACCTTGGCCTCCCAGAGTGCTAGGATTACAGTCGTGAGCCACCGTGCCCGGCCACATTATTATTATTATTATTTTGTGTTTGTTTGAGACAGAGTCTCGCTTGTTGACCAGGCTAGAGTGAGTGCCGTGGCGTCAGCCTAGCTCACGGCAACCTCAAACTCCTGGACTCAAGCGATCCTCCTGCCTTAGCCTCCCGAGTAGCTAGGACTACAGGCATGCGCCACCATGCCCAGCTACTTTTTTCTATATATATTAGTTGGCCAATTAATTTCTTTCTATTTATGATAGAGACGGGGTCTCGCTCTTGCTCAGGTTGGTTTTGAACTCCTGAGCACAAACAATCCACCCGCCTCGGCCTCCCAGAGTGCTAAGATTACAGGCGCGAGCCACCGAGCCCGGCCAGAATGACAGTATTAAATGCCTACCAAATGTTGTTGACTAGGCAACAGCAACTCAAATCCTATAGCGTACGTCAGTTACATGTGACGTGGCGTGTGGGTGCCCTTGAATATGTCTGACACACGGAAGCACTCGGCCTTGAGAGTAAGAATGGCCAAGGCCTTCAGCCCCTTGGAGACGGTGCATCCCCTCCAGACCCGCAGCCACTTTCCAGGGTCGGATGGCGGCGGGGTGGTGTGAGGTGGGAGCTTTAGCTGCCAGACCGTCTGGGGATAGAGATGGGCCTGGTTTGAGAGGCAGGAAGGCCCCTCCTAGAGGAGTGTCAGACAGACTGAAGTGGGGCCCAAAGGGTCCCTGGAGAGGGGACCATCGAGACAACGCAGGGCCTCAGGGCCAGGGAACTGTGGCCACACCAGGAATGGAGTCCCAGGTGCTGCCAACTGGTGGGGGTGGGATTAACTCATAGACCTCTGCCTGCTAACCTTCAGCCTTCAGTGGAGCCACCTGGGGTCTGGGGTGCCCAAGACCCCGTGATTGCCCTATAATCTCTCTGAGGAGAGCCACTACAAAAAGATAATGTTCTTGTCTTTGCACAGTAGACATTTTCTCCATCTTATATTAAGCATACATAAAGAGTGTCTCTAGGAAACTTGCTGTCGTAACTGGCTGGGGCTGCCATAACACAGTCCCACAGACGAGGCGGGTAAACAGCAGAAATTCATTTCCCACAGTTGTGGAGGCTAGAAGTCTGAGATCAAGGTGTTAGCAGGGCTGGGTCCTGAGGCCTCTCTCCCTGACTTGCAGGTGGCCACCTTCCCTGTCTTCTCATGATCTTTTCCCTGTGACGTCTGTCCTCTCAGAAGGACACCAGTCGCATTGGATTAGGGCCCACCCATATGGCCTCATTTTCCCTTGATTACCTCTCTAATGATCGTATCTTTAAATACAGCCACATTCAGAGGTACCGGGGGTTAGGACTTCAACCATGAATTGGGGGGACACAATTCAGCTCCCAACACTTTGTGATTTTTAACCTACCATGCAAGTGCAGCCTGTGGGCTGGCTTTGCAAGTGCATCCCAAGACCACTCCACGGAAATTCTGGAGCCTCCCCTACCCACCAGTTGTGATCAGGGGGAGTTTGGGAAGCAGCCTACGAACAGGATGTCCCTTCTGGACATGGCTAGCACTGGCCAGCCAGGCTGGAGGGGATGGAAATGTTGGGACTTCTTAGAACAGGGCTGGCAGCTCTCTCTGACCGTTGGTATATGTCTGGCAGTCTTTGTCCTTGAAAAACCCTGTCCTATTTAAAAACAGGTTTTGAATTCTATATCTGGAGCTGCTATTTATAGGATCATCTATGAATCCTTTTTTAGAAAAAGACAAATTTTAGTGTTTGTGTTTTTACAAAGAAGCACATGTTTATTGTTGAAAACACAGACAAAAAAGAAGAAAACAAAATCAACAATAATTGAACCTCCCAGAGATAATCACTGTTAACATTTTGGTTTCAATATCTGTCTTTATCTCTCTCTGGGTCTTAATCTACATCTCAATCTACATTTATATAATTCAGTCGACTTTAAAGCTAAGATTGCATGGTACAATTTCATAACTTCTTATCAATTACAATCTCGTGATCACTTCATGGGGCATGGAATCATTTTCTCCGAAGTCATTTAAGACGGTGGCAGAGCATGAAAGTGCCATGAACTATTCAACAAAATTTCCTATTGTTGAATAATTGGGTTAAGCCATGATAACATCCTATTAGCTGAATCTTTGCCATGATAATTTACTAAGGGTAAATTCCAAGAAGTGAAACTTCTGAGATGAAGAGAAAGCATTATTTAAAAGTTTTAAATTTTATTTATGTTTGAATAGATATATAGTGTGTATATATACGCTCACATTATAAAATATATGCGTATTCTCTCTATATATATGCATATATACATGTATGTTTACATATATATGAATACATATAACATTCTTTCACAAACCGTAGTTGCTATGGTTTTGAATGTGTCCCCTAAGTCCATGTGTTGGAAACCTAATCCCAGTGCAATAGTGTTGGGACGTGGGGTCTAACTAGTGTTGGGTTTGGGGGTGATTAGGTCACGAGCATTAGCATTAGCATCGTCATCACAGGCCTGGGTTGGTTATTTCAAGAGTGGGCTTATGAAAGGAAGTCAAGCCCCCTCTTGCTTCTCTCTTGCCATTCCCCCCTCTGCCATGGGATGATGCAGGGCAAAGGCCGTCACCAGGCGGATGCAGGTGCCACGCTCTTAGGCTTCCCAGCATCCAGAACCATGCGCCAAATAAATGTCTTTTATCTATAAATTACTCAGTCTGCGGCATTCTGTTATAGCAACGCAAAATAGACTAAGACAGTAGTCTCCTCTATACTACTCCAGACTTTGCATTTCTCATTTAACAAAATGTCTTGGAGAGCTTCCCAAGTCATTACTGCATAGTATTCCATTACATGCATATACTGAAACATATCTACTAGTTCCCTAGTGCAAGACATATAGGTTGTGTATTAGTTATATTTGGTTATATAACAAATTACCCCAAAACTCGGTGACATAGGACAACAATAAAAATTCATTTTCTCTATGGTCTCTGTTGGTCAGAATTTAAGCAGTGGCTGGGTGTGGTGGGTCACACTTATAATCCCAGTACTTTGGGAGGCTGCGGAGGGAGGATCACTAAAGCCCAGGAGGTTAAGACCAGCCTGAGCAACATAGCATGATCTCACCTCTTTAAAAAGAAAAGAAATATATTAAAAAGGAGAAATTTGAGGATTCCCTTAAGCAGTTCTCACTCGGGCTCTCTCCTGTGGCTATAGTCAGATGCTGACTGAGGCTGACGTCATCTGATGGCTCAGCTGGGACTGGAGGGTCCATTTCTAAGGTTACTCACTCAAATCGCTGGAAAGCTGGTGCTGGCTGTAGGCTGGGGGCCCCGGTTCCTCTCCACCTGGACCTTTCCACAGAGCTGCTCGAGTATCCTTAGGACATGGTGCTGGCTTTCTGCAATGCCATCTGTCTGAGAAGCCAAGGTAGAAGCTACAATGCCTTTTTTTTTTTTTTTTTTTTTTTGAGACAGAGTCTCACTCTGTTGCCCAGGCTAGAGTGAGTGCCGTGGTGTCAGCCTAGCTCACAGCAACCTCAAACTCCTGGGCTCAAGCAATCCTCCTGCCTCAGCCTCCCGAGTAGCTGGGACTACAGGCATGCGCCACCATGCCCAGCTAATTTTATATATATGTTTAGTTGGCCAATTAATTTTTTTCTATTTATAGTAGAGGCGGGGTCTCGCTCTTGCTCAGGCTGGTTTTGAACTCCTGACCTTGAGCAATCCGTCCGCCTTGGCCTCCCAGAGAGCTAGGATTACAGGCGTGAGCCACCGCGCCTGGCCTACAATGCCTTTAATAACCTCGCCTTGGAAGTCATACACCTTTGCTCTCCCTGTATCCTATTGGTTCTCAACCACAAATCTGCCCAGGTTCAAGGGAAAGGACCTCATAATGGAGGGTGCCAACATCAAGTGGTAAGAAGAGGACAGGAAATGGGATATGTGGAGGCTCCCATCTTTAGAAAATGCAATTGGCCATAAGTCATTTCCAATATTTTACTGTTACCAAAAATTGTTGGTGAGTACATTTTTAAGACCTTTGACATGTATTGCCAAATTCCCGCTAAAAAAGTAGTACTTCCCTCTGAAAAAAAATAAAAATAAAAGTGAAAGTAAAAAGTTGTACTAATTTAAACTCCAACCACTGGTGATTGAGAAAGTCCATTTCTCCATAAGCTTAGTAGTACTAAGTCTATCTTTTAAAAATGTTTGCCAATTTGATATGCAGGAAATGGTATTTCATTGTATTAAGAAAATTCCCTCTAACACAGCAGAAGGCCTAAATCTGAGTGTCAGTATCTGCCTTAGTTTGCTAGGGCTGCCGTAAGAAAATACCAGAAACGGGGTGACTTAAACAGAAATTTGTTTTCTCATGGTTATGGAGGTTGGAAGTTCAAGATCGAGGTGTCAGCAGTTTGGCTTCTCCTGAGGCCTCTGTCCTTGACTTGCAGATAGATACCTGCCTTCTTGCCGTGTCCTCACACAGCCTTTCCTCTGTGCACACACATCTCTGGTGTCTCTTATTCTTCCCATAAGGACACTCGTCATATTCGATTAAAGTTCCACCCTTATGACCTCATTTAACCTTAATTACCTCTTGAAAGGTCCTATCTCCAAATACAACCGCACTGGGGGTTAAGGCTTCAACATACAAATTTGGAGGGCGGGGGACACAAGTCAGTCTATAAGAGCATGTCGACTTGCTGAATAACCCTGGGACAGTCACAGCTCTCTCTGAGCCTCAGTTTTCTGATGCGTTTAATGAGATATACCACATGTCCTCTTCCTCTTCCTCACTGGACTATCATGACGATTAAGTTAGACGGTACATGGGAAGGGATTCTGGAGAAGCCCTTCTTAACACATGAGATGTTTCTACCTCTAGGTCTCAATTCTGAGTTTACATAGCATAAGGTACCTTTCACAGACCTGGGCAGTGAATTTATAGTGTAGAAGGATGTATCGGTTACCTATTGCTGCGTAACAAACCATCCCCAAACTCAGAGACTTAAAACAGCAGATTGCCACTTCTCAGTTCTGTGGGCTGGCCGGATGGTTCCTCTGCCGGTCTCGTCCAGGCAGCAGCGGTGTGCGGTGGCCTGGCTGGGCTGCCTGGTCTAGACAGGCTGGGATGCCCGGGCCTCCCTCTGCCCGTGGTCCTTTGCCCCGGGCTCTTCATGTGATGATGGAAGTGTCCGGAAACCGCCAGCGCAGGACCCAGCCTCAGAAGTCGCACAGCATCACTTCTGCCACATCCTGTTGGTCACAGAAGGCACAGGCCAACCCAGACTCAAGGGGAGGTGAAATAGCGCCCACCCTGTGATAGCAGAGGCAGCAAAGTCACGATGCACAGGGGCATGGGCACAGGGGCGTCATGCTGCTGGGGTCCATTATAGCTACAATTCTCCACAGGGACCCTGTGCAAAGCTCACTGCATCTGCCCCCACACTGAGTCAGCACGTCCCACAGGTGCACCCAGAGACAGGTGAACTTTGACCTTAGCCTTAGCAACCGCCCGATGCCTCCCAACTTGCTCCTAACCCCAGTGTCAACCAGGCCAGCTCCGAAGCCCTGCTTGCTGGCCGTGACTCAGGTCTGGAGCCCTGTTCCTGCCCCTTGGCCCTGCTGCTGCCTCCGAGGACTGGCGTGGATCACGCTGCCAGCCTTCCCACTCCTGACTGGCACCCACTCTGCTTCCTGGAACTCACAGCCCAAGCCCTCTGGCAATACCAGCCCTGCCCTCCCTGACAGGAAGTTCACGCAGCGCCAGCGATTCTCCTGACCAACTTCCCAAGAAAATGCTCAGTACATCTAAAGGGGCAAAGCAGTTCTTTCCGCTTTTACTGACCGCAGTCTAGTAAGCTCCAGTAATTCAGGCCCCTGAGAAATTCCACAATTTATGCTCTAAATGTTAGTCACTTTTTGGGGGGTCTTTCACACATGTTCTTTGGAGCTCATGAGTTGTCGAGAATATAAACCCTCGCTGTTGCTATTGATAAGAGCTATAAAGGAAAAGATAACATCAAGAAGGCAGAACCTCAGAGGATGGTTTATTGGGAGGGCTGCCAAAAGTTAACATGAATCACATTTTCCTAATTGAATTGTATTTTTTTAACAGGTTCAGAAAGCATGAATTACAGTTTTTGATGTAATAGCAGAACTCCCTGCCTAAAGATCTTCAGAGAGACGTAAGGAGAGCATAGAATTGTTCGGTAATGAAGGTTTGAATTGTTTATAAACCAAGTTTTTTGTAAGTGGCAGCTTTATTTTTCTTTCTTTCTTTTGTGGCAGCTTTTTGATAAAGATATCAATTTGCTAATTATTAAAGTGATTCCAGCATTATTATGTGAAAAAAGAAGGTACACTGCAATTGACTAGTTAGGTTTCTTTTGCATAAGCAGGGGAGACAATAATATTAATCTAAGCGTCTGTATCTCCTTTCTTTGGAAGTATTCACAAGAAACCAGTAATACTGACTCAAGGGAAAAAAACATAAGTGTCTGAGCAGAATGGGAGGGAGATTTTTTTCAGTTTACACTTTATACTTTCTGAATTTGTACTATGTGAATGTGTTGCCTATTCCAAAATAAATCAATAGTGCAGAGGTGGGTATTGAATGGCAGGGGATATTGAGGAATCCTCTAGGGTCCTGGGAATATTCTGGATCTTGGTAATTGTGGGTGAACATATGTGAAAAGTCATCAAGCCATACACTGAAGATTTGTGCACTTTGGCTGGGCATGGTGGCTCCTACCTGTAATCATAGCACTTTGGGAGGCCAGGGCAGGAGGATCGCTTGAGACCAGGAGTTCAAGACCAGCCTGAGCAACATAGTGAGACTCCATCTCTACAAAAATAGCCTGGTATGGTGATGCACACCTGTAGTCCCAGCTATTCAGGGGGCTGAGGCGGTGGGATGATTTGAGCCCAGAAGTTCGAGGTTGTAGTGAGCTATGTTGATGCCACTGCACTCCAGCCTGGGCTACAGAGAGGGGCAAGACCCTGTCTCATAAAAAAAGAAAATTTTGTGTACTTTAATATAAGTTATACTTCAAAAAAGTGATGTCTTTCAATGAAAAAGTGAAATACATTCAGCCCTCCATATCCGTGGGTTCCACATCTGTAGATTTAACCAATCACCAATGGAAAATATTTTTTTAAAAAAATTTGCATCAGTTCCTCCATTTCACTTGGTATATTTAAAAAAAAAAAAAAAAATTTGCATCAGTACTGAAAACATATAGACCTTTTTTCTTGTCATTATTCCCTAAACAATAAAGTGTAACTACTTATATATCAGTTACATTATATTGGGTATTATAAGTAGTTTAGAGATGATTTAAAGTCTGCAGGAGGATGTGCATAGGTTATATGCAAATACCACATATTTTATATCAAAGACTTGAGCATCCATGGATTTTGGCATCTGGGGAGAGGGGTCCTGGAGCCAGTCCCTCATGGACACCAAAGGATCAATTATATATCAAAAATAATTTTGGGGGCCCGGTGCAGTGGCTCACACCTGTAATCCTAGCACACTGGGAGGGCCAGGCGGGCAGATTGCTCGAGGTCAGGAGTTCGAAACCAGCCTGAGCCAGACCCCGTCTCTACTAAAAATAGAAAGAAATTAATTGACCAACTAAAAATATATATACAAAAAATTGGCAGGGCATGCCTGTAGTAGTCCCAGCTACTCGGGAGGCTGAGGCAGGAGGATTGCTTGAGCCCAGGAGTTTGAGGTTGCTGTGAGCTAGGCTAATGCCACGGCACTCACTCTAGCCTGGGCAACAAAGTGAGACTCTGTCTCAAAAAATAATAATAATAATAATAATTTTTTTAAAATAAAAAGTCAGACCAGAGATATTGCTTTGCACCACAAAAATAGATGTGTTCTGAAAAGTTTACTCAAGGCAGTTTCTAGAAAGTGACACGTAACTCCAATTGGCTTCCATGATAACGTCTAGAAGTATTCATGTACTGATTCCATTTGACGAGCAGGGTGCTCGTCCTGCATCCGAAGCCTGCTGGGGCGAGCCCTCCCGCTCTCTGAGTCTGGGTTTGCAGATACAAAGAGTAAAGGAGAGGTGAGCGGGGTCTCCTGGAAAGACTGGAGAAATGAGAGCGCAGCAGGGCGCAGAGGAAGAGCAGCGCCGACTGGGTGTATGGAGCCTGCTGGCACCACGCATTCTGGTACAACAGAGGCAGACAAAGAATTCTGAGAGTCAAGAGAGAAAATAAAAATTGGAAAGACCGCACCATACATACTAATAATCCACCCATTCGCTGAGCATTTTACCACTTTCAAAGCCCTTTCACTCCCATTTGATCTATCATTCGACCTTGAACAGCCCTGTGAATGGATGGGGCACATGTTGGTCATCTCATTTTATGAATGAAGAAGGAAGCTGGGACCTAGAGAGTGAAGTCACAGGAGATAACAGAGCCAGTACTCAAACCTATGTTTTAAAACTCTAAGCCTGGGCCGGGCGAGGTGGCTCTCGGCTGTAATCCTAGCTCTCTGGGAGGCCAAGATAGGAGGATTACTCGAGGTCAGGAGTTCGAAACCAGTCTGAGCAAGAGCAAGATCCCGTCTCTACTATAAATAGAAAGAGATCAATTGGCCAACTAATATATATACAGAAAACGGGCATGGTGGGGCATGCCTGTAGTCCCAGCTACTCAGGAGGCTGAGGCAGGAAGATCGCTTGAGCCCAGGAGTCTGAGGTTGCTGTGAGCTAGGCTGATGCCATGGCACTCACTCTAGCCTGGACAACAAACCGAGACTCTGTCTCAAAAAACAAAAACAAACTCTAAGCCTGATGTGCCTATTGCTGTTTTCCAGAGAAGTCACAGAACATGCAGAGTCAGCTCTGCCTTTCCTATGTATCAGCTGTGTGATTTGGGGCTAGTTGCTGAACCTCTCTGTGCCTCCCTGTTGTCATTTGTTCAATGGCACTGATATAAGGATTAAACGAGCCAATACATGGAAAGCACATAGTAAGTGCTCATTAAAAATGAGCTCGTGTGCAGGAGGATCGCTTGAACCCAGGAGTCGGAGGTTGCTGTGAGCTGGGCTGATGCCACGGCACTCACTCTAGCCTGGGCAACAGAGTGAAACTCTGCCTCAAAAAAACAAAACAAAACAAAACAAACAAAAAATGAGCTCTTGTTTCTATTCTCAGAGAAGAGAAAGCAGGACACAAGGAGAAGGGCAAGGATGAGAAACAGAATCACAGAGAGCAGAGGGCAGAAGAAAGATTCACAGGCAAAACTGGCTCCAGCGTGCCAGGGCTGGGCTCCCCCGCAGTGAGGGCAGCAGTGGGAGGACCAGCAGAGGCGGGGTCAGGCGGCAGCACCGTGGGCAGGTGTCTCACCCCCACCGCAGCCTTCAACCTGCAGAAGTCACTGCTTCCGCAGGCCCCAGTCTAGGGGGCAGCAGGCCCAGGAAACAGCGTGAGGGCAGGTAGGGGAGAAAGAGGTGGATGAGGCACCTGGCCACCCTCTAGGGGCGTGTGGTCTGACTGTCAGATCAGGACCTGGCTTCCCTCAGAACTCCAGGCTCCGTGTCCAGCCATGATGGTCAAAATGTCACAACCAGCTCTTTGTTGGGGGACGGAGGCCCGAGGGCTGGGTTGCAGTTCCCGAGGTGCAAACACTCCCACTACAGCCAATTCCAAAGAGAAGCAAGGCCTGGAGTCCGGCCCGAGGGAGGGACAGCCACAGTAAAGTAAGGACAAGGTGTGGCCGTGGGCAGAGCCCCGAGGCCCGCGTCCTGGTCCCCGAGAGAGCCTGCAGGGGCGCTCCATGACCTTGGACATGGCACGTCACCTCTGCCAGCTGCAGCCACCCCCACAGAAGACAAGTAGCCCTGCCGTGCTGGCGGCGGGCAGAGCTGGAGGCCAGGCCAGGCGCGTTCTTCAGGCACGGGCTCCGCTGAGTCGGGGGCGGGCGTGCATGAAAGGGCCGTGCGGGGAGCAGGGGGCGCTGGCAGCACGCGTGACCGCCGGGCCGCAGCCGAGCCGCCCAGCTCCTTCCTCCGGTGCCGGAGCCCGGCCAGGCCCAGCCGCGGGCGGGCACCTGCATTTAGTGGCAGAGACAGACGCTAGTGAGACACACCCCGAGTGGTGAAGCGCTGCACTGTCGGCGGGACTGTTATACAGGGACGCAGTCAGGGCACAGACAGTGGCAAGGAGCACGAGGTGGGGTGGGTGGGGGTGGGGGGCGGGGACCTGAGCGCAGTGGGGGGGGTGCGCCAGGCGCCAGGCGGGTCTCTGGGGAGAGTTTCCAGCGGAAGGAGCAGCAGGTGCAAAGGCCCTGAGGTGGAGCTGCTGAGGGAGAGGGGTGAGCTCTGAGATCGCAGAGGGCCCGAGCCCGGTGAGGACGGAGGCCCGGTGGAACTCAGTGAGGACGGAGGCTCGGTGGAGCCCGGTGAGGACGGAGGCCAGGTGGAGCCCGGTGAGGACGGAGGCCAGGTGGAACCCGGTGAGGACGGAGGCCAGGTGGAGCCTGGTGAGGACGGAGGCCAGGTGGAGCCCGGTGAGGACGGAGGCCAGGTGGAGCCCGGTGAGGACGGAGGCCAGGTGGAGCCCGGTGAGGACGGAGGCCTGGTGCAGGCCTGGGTCGGGGTTCAGATCGAAAAGAAGCCGCGTGGAGAGCGGCCGCCAGGGGGCGGGCGTGGGCGCGCGGAGGGCCAGAGTGGCGGCTGCTGGCGGCGAGGGGTGCGAGGAGGGGCTCCGCCTGCAGCGTGCCCCGAAAGGAGACGCCCGCAGGCCTTGCTGCCGGAACAGAGCGTCGGGAACGACGAGGACCGCTAGTGCCGACTCCCGGGAGCTCTCCCTGCGTAGCCTCCTTGGTTTGCACACGGAATCCTGCAAGGAGGCATTGCTCTACAACTGACAAAGAACAGACGGAGGCTCACGGAGGTTGCGTGATGTGCCCGAGGCCCCACGCCAAGTCCACCGCACAGCTGGGGTTTGAGCTTTTCAGGATATAAAGGGGGTGTCCTTCCTATGATAGCAGCTGCCCCTTGGATTTTGAAAGTCTTAGCATAGCAGGTGCTTACGTGGTCACCGTTTGTAGAATATTTGCTATTAAAGCCCTTATATTTGTAAAATTTTAAAAGTTTGTGAGCACTAGACACCCACCAGAATATCTAAAATTAAAAATCAAAGCCCTAACCGCACTGAACACGGAGAGCAGTGGGAACGCTCACACATTGCCGGTGGGAACGCAAAATGGCACCGCCAGTCTGGAGAACAGCTCGGTGGAGTCTGATAGTTAATCACACTCCCACCATACGACCCAGCGGCCCAATCCCAGGTAGTTACTCCACAGAAAAGAAATGTGTGCTCACTCAAAAACCTGAACGTGAGTGTCTGCAGTTCACAGCAGCATTATTCCTGATAATTCTGCCGGCTGGGCCAGATGGTGGAGTCTCCCGGGCTGGGTTTGAATCTGGCTTCACTACTCACTGGCCGGGTCTGTGGACACGTTATTTCACCTTGCTTGTCCTCATGGCCCTCATCTGTAAATGTGGACACACAAACTGATGTCAGGTTGCCCCAAGCTGGAAATAACCCACAGGTCCCCAGCGGGAAACTGGAGGAACAAACAGTGGTACACCCACCCAGACCCTGGAATGCTACTCTGCAATGAAAAGGAACGAACTACTGACATGTGACAAAATGCATGAACCGCGCCTGCCCTCCCCCAGCCAGCCGCCTCACAGTCGCTGGTGAGCTTTGAGAATGCTGGTGCCATGGCCCCAGCCCGGGGATTCTGGTTTTTTTTTTTTTTTTTGAGACAGAGTCTCACTTTGTTGGCCAGGCTGGAGTGAGTGCCGTGGCGTCAGCCTAGCTCACAGCAACCTCAAACTCCTGGGCTCAAGCGATCCTCCTGCCTCAGCCTCCCGAGTAGCTGGGACTACAGGCATGCGCCACCATGCCCGGCTAATTTTTTCTATATGTATTAGTTGGCCAATTAATTTCTTTCTATTTATAGTAGAGACGGGGTCTCGCTCTTGCTCAGGCTGGTTTTGAACTCCTGACCTTGAGCAATCCGCCCGCCTCGGCCTCCCAGAGTGCTAGGATTACAGGCGTGAGCCACCGCGCCCGGCCGGGATTCTGATTTAATGGGCAGAGGGTGCATCCTGGGCATTGGGGTTTTTCCCAAAAACTTCCCAGGGAATTCCAATGGCCCGGACTCTGAGCTCCCTGAGAGCAGGGACTAGGATGTATTCAACTTTGTATCCCCAGATGCTCAATGAACGTTTGCTGCACAGCCAATGGAGGCAGGCGGCACAGTGTGAAAAGAGGACCGCAAATGCCTACTGGGCAGTCACCATGTGGTCACCACCCTCTGAGCGCTGGACGCAGTCATTCAGTTGACACCTGCCAGTCCCCAGGGCGGTGGGACCATGGCTGCTCCCTTTTGACGGTGAGGGAACGTGGCCCAGAGTGGAAAGAGGCTTCCCCAAGACAGCACGGCCAGGAAATGGCAGAGCTGGCGCGGCTGCCCCAGGCGGCGGCGTGGCCATCGGGAGGCGCTGCCCTCCCTGCCGGCTGGGCCAGCTGGTGCAGTCTCCCGGGCTGGGCTTCGAGTCTGGCTTCGCTGCTTATTGGCTGGGTGACTTTGGACAAGTCACTTCACCTTGCTTGTCTTCATGGAACTCATCTGTAAATGCGGACGCACGGGTCAAAAAGCAGTCCCCAAGGGAGGACGGCAGGGCAGGTGAGTCCTCCTTCCATCCTTCCTTCCTTTCCCCCTTAATGTGGGAAAAGGATTTTTGTTCTTGGGATTATAGATGTAATACACGATGTTGGGGAAAAAATTCAAATACCACAGAAGCATCTAAAGAAGAAAGCAAAACAACCACTCTTCAACTGTCTTGTGGATCCTTTTAAATGAGGCAGATATAAAATATCTCCGTCCAAGCAGAAGGGAACATTCCACAGCACAATGGTTGGGAATGCCGCCTCTTCCACCCCAAGTTGTGTGACTGCAAGCAAGTTACTCGACCGTCCACACCTCAGTTTCCCCATCTGTAAAACGAGGATCATAATACATTAGGTTGGTACAAACGTAATTGTGGTTTCGGACTGTGAATTTTAAATCATTATAACTAGGTTCAAACATATCTTTATTAATCAAAATAGGAACCATTACAATCAACACATTTTTGCCAATGAAAAATAAGTTTGTTTATTCCTGTAGTGAAAAAAAAAATCTGTGCTTTAGGATTCCACTCTCTCTTGGAAAGCATTTTCTGCATCCTGCTGGTTGTGGAAGTGTTTTCTCAGCAAAAAGTTGTGGAGATGCTTGAAGAAGAGGTAGTCAGTTGGCAAGAGGTCAGGTGAATATGGCGGATGAGGCGAAACTTCGTAGCCCAATTCGTTCAATTTTTGAAGCATTGGTTGTCATGGAGAAGAATTGGGCCCTTTCTATTGAGCAATGCTGGCTGCAGGCGTTGCAGTTTTGGGTCATCTCATTGATTTGCTGAGCATACTTCTCAGAGGTAACGGTTCTGCAGAAAGGGGACGCAGAAAGCTGTAGTGGATCAGACCAGCAGCAGACCACCTAACAGGGACCACAGCCTTTTTTGGTGCGAGTTTGGCTTCGAGAAGTGCTTTGGAGCTTCTCAGTCCAACCACTGAGCTGGTCGTCTCTAGGTGTCGTATAAAATTCACTTTTCGTTGCACGTCACAATCTGATGGAGATTCATCGTTGTTGCATACAAGAAGAGAGGAGGGCACTTCAAAACGATTTTTTTGATTTTCGGTTAGCTCATGAGGCACCCACTTACTGAGCTTTTTCACTTTTCCAACGGTCAACGTTGAGTTCTTCGGCAACCTCTCGTGTAGTTGTAAGAGGATCAGCTTCAGTGATTGCTTTAGTTAGTCGTTGTGAACTTCTGATGGCCGGCCGCTGAGCTCCTCACCTTCCAGGCTCTCGTCTCCTTTGCAAAACTTCTTGAACCCGTTCGTTAGCAGTTCCTGGGCCAAAATGTGTTGTTGATGTTGAGAGTTTCTGCTGCTTTTTGACCCATTTTGAATGCGAATAAGAAAATCGCTCAAATTTGCTTTTTGTCTGACATCATCTCCATAGTCTAAAATAAACAGCAAGCGATAAATCATTAGCAAAAAAAATAAAGCAAGGCCGGGCGCGGTGGCTCAAGCCTGTAATCCTAGCACTCTGGGAGGCCGAGGCGGGCGGATTGCTCGAGGTCAGGAGTTCGAAACCAGCCTGAGCAAGAGCAAGACCTTGCTTCTACTATAAATAGAAAGAAATTAGTTGGCCAACTAATATATGTAGAAAAAATCAGCCAGGCATGGTGGCGCATGCCTGTAGTCCCAGCTACTCGGGAGGCTGAGGCAGTGGGATTGCTTGAGCCCAGGAGTTTGAGGTTGCTGTGAGCTAGGCTGACGCCACGGCACTCACTCTAGCCTGGGCAACAAAGTGAGACTCTGTCTCAAAAAAAAAATTAAAAATTAAAAAAAAATAAAGCTAAAAATGCACATTAAAATGATGTATAACACAACCACGTTTATTTAAGAATGTATTCCAAATATCAAATGGCAAATGTCAACAGTGTTAAAACCCCAATTACTTTTGCACCAACCTAATAATATTTATTCTTGATGTTATTGAGAATTAAATGAAATAGGGAGTGTATATATTCAGGGCAACTTGAATCTGTCTTCCAGGTTAAAAACATTTCAGGAAGAATTAAATGAAATAATCTCTACCGAGGCCTCAGTGCAGTGCTTGGCCACTGTGAGTGTGGGAACGCCACCTCCCCCTGTGGCTATTGCTCACGGAACGTGTCCCAGGCCTCTTTCCGCGCCGATACGTTAAGGTCTAAGGCTCTTGTTCAATGGTTGCATAGTTCTCCAATGCATGAATTCGTCAGAGTTTATCTAATGAGTTCCCTTTCGATGGGCATAATTTTCTTTAATGAATCTCCTTCATGGATATTTCTGCACTTTCCAGTTTGGGCATTACTGTAAATAACGTGCCGTGAACACCTCGTGCATGAGTCTGGTCGTACTGGGCTATTTCCGTGGAGTAAATTCTCGAATGGTAACTGCAGGTCAGGGGGTGCATAGGTAGCATGAATGTTGGGTGCTCATAGCATGTGGGGGTGTACAACTAGAATGTTGGGGTGCTCATTTTAGAAGGCTAGTGCATAGGGCTCAGTCCTGGGACTCCTTCTTCTCCTGTCTCACTCACGCTTTAAATCCCTTCTATAGAATGACAGCCCCAGCCCGGGCCTGCCCCTGAGCTCAGGTGGCCATCTACTTGACGTGGCCGTCCTGGCGTGGCCGTCCTGACGTGGCCGTCCATGATGAGCACCTGAGCTGTCTTGTCCACGTCAGAGCTCTGATGTTTGCTGCCCCCCAGCCTGCTCCGTCCACCGTCTTCTCACCCAGTTAGCAGCAGCTCCATCCTCATGTGCTCAGGTCAGAGGCCTCGGTGCCACCTGTGGCTCTCTCCCTCTGCCCACCGTGCTCCCTCTGTAAGGGAGCCTGTCCACTCTGCCTTCAGAGGAAATCCAGACTCCGGCACCTTCTCGCCACCTTCGCTGTTCCAGCGCTGGTCCAGCCAGCGCCTCTCCCACCTGATTGTCGCGACAGCCTCCTAACTGCTTCCACCCTCGCCCCGCTGTTTCAGCAGGCGGCGGGAGGGAGCCTGCTACAGCCCCGTCTCACTCACAGCCGTCGGAGGGCCCCCACACCTGCCTCTTCCGCCCCTGCCCTCAGCGATGATCTGACTCCCCACCCACAGGCTCCCCCGCACCCTGCTCCTGGCATCTGCCTGACTGCCTCCCTTCTTTCAACATCAATATCCTTCTGCCACGGTGACCAGGTGTCCCAACGTGTGTGAACTGGAGGGGTTTCCTGGGCCTTGAGACTTTCAGTGTTAAAGCCAGGAACGCACAGTTGCTTGGGCCCCTATTTAGGCACCTATCGCATTGCTGTGCTCTGTATTTTACTTACTTTTGTTGACTGTCTTCCCAACGAGGATGTAAACTTCACGAGGGCAGAAATGTTTGTCTCATTCACTACTGTATCCCCAGTACAGGAACCGCGTCTGCCTCCTAGAAGATGCCCCTTATTTGTTGAATGAATGAGGGAATGAAGGAATGAACTCATGGCCAGCCTGGTCCCCTAAGAGATTTTGCCTATAAGGGTTTTTTGGGGCTTTTAAAAACACCCTACGTGGCCAGGTGTGGGGGCTCACGCCTATAATCGTAGCACTCTGGGAGGCCAAGCCGGGAGAATTGCTTGAGCTCAGGAGTTCGAGACCAGCCTGAGCAAGAGTGAGACCCTGACTCTACTAAAAATGGAAAAATTAGCCGGGCGTGCTGGTGTGCATCTGTAGTCCCAGCTACTGGGAGGCTGAGGCAGGAGGATCGCTTGAGCCCAGCAGTTTGGGGTTGCTGTGAGCTACAAAGACGCCGTGCACTGAGGGGGTGGGGGTAGGGGGTAAGAAACAAAACAAAAACAAAAAAACACGCTGCAGGAGGGAAGTAGCCTCAGGGTGGAGGCAGCAAGCTGCTAGGGCTGCAATGGGACAAAGACCCTTGGCTTGTCCAGTTTTCCTCCTTTGAGAACAGAGCCCAGAAATGGCTGGGCCTGCCGGAAAACAGCTGAGGGTGTCCGGCCAGGCTGGGGCCACTGCATGTGGCCTGCTGACCACTGCCACCCCTGGCAGTCCCTTATGAAAATGCAGCCTCACCCACCAGTGGGGCATGGGTGGGGTGAGGAGGGACAGAGGAGCCCCTCCCACCTTTCCCACTTTTCCCCTCCTCTTCCTCTCCTTCTTCCCCCTTCCTCCCCCCCCCCCCACCCACTGCTGGCTTGTTGCTCTGGGACCCATGGAAAGAGCTTTGACCTTGGTCCGGGGAGCTAAAACCTGGCTCTGGCATCTACTAGCTGTGTGACCTTGAGCCAATTACTAAACCTCTCTGAGTCAGTGCCCACATCTGAAAAATGGAAATTATAACTGTGAAGCATAAAATGAGATAACCCACAGAAAACACGTAGCGCAGTGCCCGGCCCCCCAGATGTTTATTTTTCACGGTGATTATCACTGTCACACCTGGCACTGGACAGGGGCCCCCACCTTGGTCTTCGATTGCTTTCTTCTTCACCCAGGGAGCCCAGGCTGCGTGGATCCACGTGGGCACTTAGAAAACACAAATGCCTCCCGCACGCCAGACTAATTAAACCAGAAGCCTTTGCTGGTATTTCAATACAGGCACTGGTAATTTTTAATTTTTAAATGAATTTATGTGTATGTTTTGCACCAGCATTTTTTTAAAGCTCCCAGGTGACACTAGTGAGTGGTCCTGAGAACCACACCGGGGTGACCACAGTCCTGGCTACCTGGCACTGCCCCAGTTTTAGCGCTGAAAGTCCCGTGGCCCAGGAATCCCCTCTGCCCCGGGCAAACTGGGACACTTGGTTGTCCCCTTCCCAAACAGGAACGGACTCATATTTTTTCTGAATCCCCAGTGAGGGCACGTGGTCCGGGCACAGGTGACTGGAACCGGGTATGTGAAGGCACAGCTTGGGTGGCAGGTCGCCGAGGCCCTGGGCCGGGCCGCGGCAGGCGCCGGGCTGAGCGGGAGGGGGTGGGCGGGGCAGCGGCCGGCCGGGGCTCAGTCGGACAGGCCCCCACCGTGCGGCTCCCCGGGGCTCCAGCCACTGGCCGCCCGCTCCATGGCCTTCGCCCAGCGGCCGCCCAGCTCCGGGGTCTCGGCCTTGAAGGTGTAGAGCTGGCCCGACTGCTGCAGCTGGAACACCCGGGCGTCCCCCTGGGGCCCGGCGGTCACCTGGTAGCCCAGCAGGGGGATGGAGGTGTGAGCCCGCATGTCCTGGGGGAGGAGGGAGTGGTGGGCCACTGTCCACCAGTCAGCCCCACCGCCCCCACAGCCACCGCGACGGTCACGGCCACATGCCACTGCTCACGTCCCAAAGCTTCATGAAGGGGGCGGCTGCGGAGTGCGCCGAGGAAGAGGAGGCCTCCCCTGAGGGCAAGCCGCTGTGACCTGGGGGCTGGCCTTAGCGCTGAAGCCCACTAACTCTGTGACTCGAGGGTGCCATGTCCTCACGGGGCCTCAGTTTCCTTATCTGACATATGGGGCCAACAATACTCGCCCCCACCCCACCCCCGTGGGAAGGCCAAGGCCCGGGCAGGGCAGGGCAGGTGCGGCCTTACCTGGGGGGCAGCGTAGACGTAGAGCACGAGGGGCTCATCCCGAGGGATCGAACACCAGCCCCGGGGGCCGCTCCTGCCCCACTTGTCCCCGACCAGCTGCAGGAAGCCACACATCAGGCTCTGGCCGGGGCCGGCCGAGGACCCTTTCTAACAGCAGAAGGAGGGACTGTCAGGGAACAGAGCATCAGACGTCAGCCCCGTTTCTAATCCCCGCAGCGGCCCTGCAAGGAGCTTATTTGTCCCTGAGGCGCAAGGTCCATCGTGTGCCTGTGGTCACACAGCCGGCCACTGGCACCGCTGGGTCACAGCCCAGCCAGCCTGCACTGGCAGCGTGTGTCACCACAGGGACAGAATGGGGCCGAGAAGGGGCCGGCCCGCCCACCGCCCACCGCTGGGAGCAGCCGTGTGCCTGCTGGTGAGGCGGGCGTGGAGGGACGGGGGCAGGGAAGGGCCGTGTCTGTGGAAGACACCAGCTTGAGCCTGGGAGCTGCTCTCAGCCCCGCTAGGCTGGGACCTTCTCCCACCTCCGGAGACAGTGGGGTGTCCAGGGCGGGCGGTGGGTTGTGGTCACGGTGCTGGGCTGGCTGACCTGTGCCGGTGGTGCCAGCCTGAGCACCGCTGGTGCCCTGGAGGGGAGCGGCTCGGGGAGCACTGAGCTGGGAGCTCAGGAGCACCCCCCAGGTGGGTGGGGACTGGCTTGCAAGGCCCCAAGGGCAAGAAAAGGAACAACTGTGGCCGAGATCAAAGAGCTGGCTCCTAACTTGCCGTGTGACCTGGGGCAGGTCACTTCTCTGGGCCTGTGTCTCCATGGGATGGGACCTGCTGGCCTGTGGAGTCCCTTGCAGTTAGAATGGAGTCTCCAGTCTGCCTGACCTGGAGCCTCAGTGTCCCCATCTGTAAAATGGATCAGTGACAACAGCTCTCTTCCCCTCCTGGGGCTGCTGGGGCAGGGCATGGGGACGTGAACAGCAGGTGTCCAGCGGGGCAAGCCGTTACTGGGTAGGGACACAGAGGACGGCGCAAGAGCCTGTGGCCAAAAGTTGCTTCTGCTTGGTGACAGGCCAGCACTGTCTGGGCAGGGTGGGGGCGGCGGGGTCTGTGGGCAGAGACGGAGGGAGCAGCAGGGCAGGGGTGCCACGGCAGGCTTGTTCCTCGGCACCCAGGACAGTGCCAGCACGCGGGGGTCGCCGGGCACACCGTCTCTGCACGGAAGGACGAAGGACGAGCGTGGGGACCGCGGCCCTCACCTCCAGGACGCCCCGCCTCTTGTCCTCCTTGTCCTCGGGGAGCAGGTTCCCGGTGAGGAAGGTGTAGCAGGAGAAGCAGACGCGGTTGGGCCTGTTGCCGTCGTACTGCAGCTGGGCCCGGTGGTCGGAGCACCTGGCGCACACCACCTGCGGGAGGACAGGCAGAGGGGCTCGCCTTGGCCGGGGGTGGGGGCATGAGAGCAACCAGGGCAGTGGGGAGGGAAAGGAACTTCGAGAGCGGGGCTGTTCCCCACGGTGGCCAGGGCCCATCATGGGGGAGCTTGGGGTCTGGGGTCATAAGCGGGGGCCCCACTGCCCGCCAGGTCCCCTCTCAAGAGGGCAGCTGTGAGCCCTGGGACGGGCCGGCATCCGATTCACTTTCCCAAGTGCTGCCCCTCTGCCACCTCGCCTGGCTCTCCCGGCGACCCCCCAGGTGGGCTGCCTGCCTCCAGGGCCACACTGCTCCCTGCAGACCGGCCCTCCCGGCAGGGCGTGTCTTTAACCCCACACGGTTTAGCTTTAGGATTCGTGCAAACTTCGCATTCTGCTCCACCATAGTGCCAAGTATGGGCTAATGTAAAAGTGACAGGCTGGTGACCTGCCAGGAAGACCTGCCACCAGTACTCGGGGGAGCAGGGCCCACCTCCAGCCCACCACGGAGGAGCCCCCACGGGCCGCCGTGGGTCGTGCTGGAAAAGTCACGGGGTGCTGCAAGACGTGACTTTGGGGAGGACTGGGGTGCCTCGGGAGGTCCAGGCCGCGGGCTCGGAAGCGAGGGCAAGAGAACGGGGCGGGGCACTCAGGCAGCCGGTCCCTGCACCCAGCACAGCTCGTGGCCTGGGAGGGCCCGGAGAAGGAGGCCCGGCCTGCCCCACCCGCACAAGGATTCCCGTCGGGCAGGCAGGAGAGACAGAAACTGGCACCCGAACCACCGAAAGGATGACTCACGGCTGGCCGGCACCCCGTCTGCACGGGCACGAGAGCCCGCGGTCAGCACCAGGGCACGCACACGCCCCACAACTGTCTCGTGTGTTTTGTTTTTTTCTTGAGAGACTTAACATTTTATTTTACTAATTTGTTTATTTATTTATTTATTTATTTTTGAGACAGAGTCTCACTTTGTTGCCCAGGCTAGAGTGAGTGCCGTGGCATCAGCCTGTCTCACAGCAACCTCAAACTCCTGGGCTCAAGCGATCCTACTGCCTCAGCCTCCCGAGTAGCTGGGACTACAGGCATGCGCCACCATGCCCAGCTAATTTTTCATATATATATTAGTTGGCCGACTAATTTCTTTCTATTTATAGTAGAGACGGGGTCTCGCTCTTGCTCAGGCTGGTTTCAAACTCCTGACCTCGAGCAATCCGCCCGCCTCGGCCTCCCAGAGTGCTAGGATTACAGGCGTGAGCCACTCCTGACTGATACTTAACATTTTAAATATAATTAAGTAAATATTGGTTTTTTTCCTCCACAAGCTTTTTGTTTTGAAAAATTTCAAACCTACAGACAAGTTGAAAGAATAACACAATGATGCCACCCACCCAGTTCACCAATTGTTACCATTTTTGCCACACTTCATCTCTCTGCATATGTATTTTTTTCTCTGAACCATTTCAGTATAAATCACAGTCATTGTGACACCTCAACCTTAAATACGTAGCTGCTATCTTCTAAGAGCACCGGCGTTCTCCCTATGCACAATGTCGGGGTCACGTCAGGAAATTTAACTTGGATGCAATATTATCTACGTGCGGCTCAGAACCACATTTCCCCCAAGGGTCCCCATGACAACCTTGGTAGCTTTTTCTCCCCCATCCAGCGTCCAAGCAAGGGTCACACATTTCACTGAGTTGTCAGAGTACTTTACAGCTTAAGTCGGAAGGCAGGTACATGGGTGTCATTCTTTGTGCCTCTTCGAATCTCTTCGCTACTTGAACTGATTTTTTAAGAGCTACTTGCAAAGTCGTAAGTGCGGATGGGTTGAACTCTCACTCACGGACGTCACCAAGGACATCACCAGGTCCTTTCTGTTTGGCTTTGGGACGTAGCTCATCGCTAACACCTGAGTGTAGGTGTGTCCTCGGTCTCCCAGAAACTTACTTCTGGGGACACCTCCCTAACTGGTCCCAACCTGCCCAGCTGGACTCCTGCTGCCCCCTGGAGGTCATTAAGGACTAAGGCTGCAAAGGGCTTCTCTGCTTGCAGGGCAAATGGAGGGGCTGTGGTGTCAACAGGGAACAGCTGGGTACAGCAGGTGCTTAAAAAGCAGAGTGAGATCTGCCAGTGACAACCAGCGCTGGGCCGGTACGAGGGAGAGTGGAGTGGGCGCGCCCCTTGCTCAGCCTCCCTCCTGCCGCGTGAACCCTGCCTGACCCGGGAGGGAGGTACTGTAATCCCCATGGCACAGGGGAGGAAACTGAGGCCTGAACCAGGAGGGCAGAGTTAGCAACAGAACCACCAGGTGCCAGGGTGCCAAGAAGGGAAGGGGACAGTTAGCCAAGGCAGGGCGAGAAGACAGGACGGCAGCGAGGGTGGGCAGGTGCATAACGGGCATGGGGCTGGTGAGGTGCAGGTGCGAGGCCTGAGGGGACTGCAGGGTTTGGATGTCCCTATCCTGGAACTGGAGACCATTTGCTAGCCCCGGGTCTGGGGGTCTTGGGAAATGGTGGTAAGAAGGCAGGTGAATTAATAGGGTCAGCTTCAGGGGATGTCTTAAGCAAGTCATTTAACCTCTTTGAGCCTCATTTTCCCATCTGTAAAATCGGAAAATAGCAGCCTCTTCAGAGCTGTGCTACTGGGTTGCATTGGTTGAAGTGGCAGAGTTTGCCAGGAGGGAGAGTACAGGGCCTCAGCTGGGAGGACAGAGCCCCAGGTGGAACAGGTGGAGGCCCAAGTGGGACAGGTGGAGGCCAAGGAGGCACAAGTGGAGGCCAATGTGGGACTGGTGGAGGTCAAGGTGGAGGCCTAGGTGGGACAGGTGGAGGTCTAGGTGGCACAGGTAGAGGCCAAGGTGGGATAGGTGGAGGCCTAGGTGGGACAGGTAGAGGCCAAGGTGGGACAGGTGGAGGCCTAGGTGGCACAGGTGGTGGCCAAGGTGGGACAGGTGGAGGCCTAGGTGGGACAGGTAGAGGACTAGGTGGGAAAGGTGGAGGCCTAAGTGGCACAGGTGGAGTCCAAGGTGGAACTGGTGGAGGCCTAAGTGGGACAGGTGGAGGCCTAGATGGGACAGGTGAAGTCCAAGGTGGGACAGGTGGAGGCCTAGATGGGACAGGTGGAGGCCTAGGTGGGACAGGTGGAGGCCTAGGTGGGACAGGTGGAGGCCTAGGTGGGACAGGTGGAGGCCTAGGCGGGACAGGTGGAGGCCTAGGTGGCATAGGTGGAGGCCCAGGTGGGACAGGTAGAGGCCAAGGTGGGACAGGTGAAGGTAGGGTGTGGGCAGAAGTACTCACGTAGCCACAGGCCCGGCAATGGTGGCGTCGGCGTGTCAGGGCATTGAAGGGCTCCTGGCAGCGCATGCACATGGTCACCATCTTGTCCCGGACCCATAGTGGCGCGCGGAGGCCCAGCTCCTCAGACTTCAGCTGCGGGTGAGGGAGTAGAGGGGTGGGCACCCCATAACCTTGTTTTGCTCCTGCTCTCAGCCCTGCGCCCTCCGCCCACCGCGCGTGCCGGGGGTTCTGTGTCTTGCGTTCCCAGGGGCTTCTACATGACGCTGACTAAACTGATAAAGAGCATGTGATACGTTAGTTACTGTCATTCCCATCTTGCAGGTGAGGGAACTGAGGCCCAGAGGTCAAGTGACTCAGCCAAGTGTCCCCGCAAGCCGGACTTCAGAGCTCAAAGATGAAATCAAATCAGACATTCTCCCTAACCTCCGCCCCACCTCACACACTCCCTTCGTCTTTTCTTTTTTTAAGAGATGGGGTCTTGCTCTGCCACCCAGGCTGGAGTGCAGTGGCATCATCATAGCTTACTACAGCCTGGACCTCCTGGGCTCAGGCGATCCTCCTGTCTCAGCCTCCCAAGTAGCTGGGACTACAGGCATGCGCCACTTCACCTGGCTAATTTTTATATTTTTTTGTAAAGATGGGGGTCTCTCTATGTTGCCCAGGCTGGTCTCAAACTCCTTCTGGCCTCAAGTGATCCTCCCGCCTTGGCCTCCCAAAGTGCTAGAGTTACAGGCGTGAGCCACCGCACCCGGCCCCCCTCCCTTAGTCTTACATATCTCAGATACTTTCAAACCGAAAACCCTGCAGCCAGAGCTCGCATAGATATGAAACCCTTCCCGCGATAGCTGCATATGGAGGTTCCCCAAGGAAGTTTTGCTAGCAGGGAAAGCTTCGGCACTGAGTAGGGTCTTGTGGGGATGGGAGGGCTTTCCCTGGTCCCTTAAAATTACTCCTGGTGAGTGACACTCCCTGTGCCTCCAAGCAGGCTTGGGTCTGGAGGCTGCAGCAAAAGATGCGAAAAGCTCCATTTACCTCCTGCTCCTGGGGGTCCCCCTCGGGCCCCTGGCCCGCAGCCTTGAAGGTTTCATTCCGCTTCTCGAGGTGGTCGATGGCGGCTTGGCAGGCCTGGGGTGGAGCAGCCGGGAGGGTTGGGGGGTTGGGCAGTGTGTGGGGGGCTCATCTGTGCACCATCCGCACCTTCCACACACCCTGCCGAAAGCGTGCTGCTCGCCAGGCACTGGGTTCTGAGCACACGTGGGCGGACTCCAGGGAGGAGAGACTATCAACATTAGACTCAGGTTGCAGATGCAAAAACAGAGGCTCAGAGAGGTTAGGCGGCCTGCTGCAGGATGCCCAGCTCAGCAGTGAGAGGAGAGGCGGCACGACTTGCACCCAGGTCTGACTGCAGACTGGCGCAGAGCAGCTCCTTAGGCAGAGCGCGGAGCAGGGGCGTGCCGGGCATGCAGTGCGCACACACAGGCACACGCACGCGCACACACAGGCACACGCACGCGCACACAGGCACACAGAGACGCGCCCCTCCCTCCCCGGCAGCCTGGGCAGGCTGGGGCCGGGATCCCGGGTGCCCCGCAGCGCTCCTGTACCTGTATCCAGGAAATCATCTCCTCCTGGGACCTGCTCGGGAAGTGAACATGGGCGTTGAGGACAGCGGCCCCTCCCCGTCCCCCGCCCGGCCGGCCCACGCCCTTTACCGGGCCTGCAGCTCCAGGGTGCGCTGCTTCCCGGACACCAGGAAGGAGTTGGGGAACTCGGCATCAGTCAGCTCCCGCACCTGGGGAGGAAGGAGGGAGGCTGCCAGTCCCGACCTGTCACCCCTCTCCAGGGGCAGCACTGTGGAGCGGAGGGAGGCGGATTGTGCCCAAGGGACAGTGCAGATCGGAGGGACAGGGATGGGGAGCTGCTCACCGCCGCCCCATCCTGTCGAGCCAGAAAAGTGTGCCTGCACCTGGGCCTCGCTCTCAGCAAATGAGACTTCCAGCTGCTGCAATTTTAACAGCAGCTGAGTGGCCCAGGGTGAGGCGGAGGTGACAGCTCCTGACAGCGGGTTCACCGAAAATGGAAACTGGGTTTCAAAGCTGGACGAGTATATGAGGGTTCATTGTACTGTGTTCTTGGCTTCAAACCGTCCATACTTAAAAGTTCAGGAAATAATCTTCCCAGCGATCTTGGGAAGGAGATATTACATCCTCGTTTAGGAGATGAGGAAAAGGAGGCTCAGAAAGGGCAAAAGACCTGCCTGAAGCCACACAGCACCTAAGGGGCACAATAAGGATTCCAACTCAGGTTTTCAGCCCCTGAGAGTCAGGTGGAAATCTATCTACTTTCATCCCACCGCAGAGTCCTGTGAGCACGGACCTGTCCCGGGCAGCGTGGAGAGAGCTTCACTAAGGGAACCTGAGACACAGACCCAGAGCCCGAGAGTCTCTGCGCAGGGGAACTGTGCTGCCATTGAATCCGGCCGGCCCGGGAGCCCCTCTGCGGCCTCCCCGCCGCGCGGCGCCCAGGGCTTTGCACACGGGCAGCCCGCCACACCCGGAGAGCGCTGAGTGTGAGCCTTCCTCGGGCTGGGCCGGCTCGGCCGCACAGGCCAGCCTCGCCCTCCTACAGGGGCCGCTGAGATTTGGACTCAGCGCCCTCGGCAGCGGGGAGAAGCCCCCCCCGGGTTTATGAGTGGAGGAGGCCATGTGGCAAGAGGTGTCTGGGGAAAGGCACCCCGGCACGAGCGCGGAGGGCCGGATCTGCGCAAAAGGGGCAAGCCGCAGCCCAGAGCCGGCGAGGAAGCGATGCCGCCCACGGTCCAGGCCTGCCCAGCGCCCGCCTCCTGCAGGAGAGAGGGGAGGCCTCTAAGGTGATCGGGTTGGGAGAGGGAAGAGAAGGGAGAAATCCCAGGTCTGCAGTCCAGAAGTCGGAAGAAAGAGGACGCTTTCGAAGAAAAAGGGGGACGGGGGCAGCGCCCGACCTGAGGGTCCAAGATGCCCCCACGTGTTCCCGCAGAGGCCTCCGGCTCCCCGTTAGGTGTCAGGAGGACAGTTCCCATGCCCGGCCATGCCACGTCTCCACCACGTTCCTCAGTCGGAGGCAGTTTAGTCCCCTGCTAGTCCATACAGTGCCTTTGTGCTCATCAGAAAAGGACACCCTTCCTCAAAACACTTTACTGACATCTGTTGGCAAACTGGCATAATATCCAGATTTTGTTGGAACCAGACATTTGACTGCCATCTGCCGGACAATTCTAACTATAAATATACAATCTATGATCATGCTAATCTGCAGTCTGCTGTAGATGGCACCGTCTTAGATGAGGGGTCCTCGTGCAGTGCACAACCTGCACAGCTGTTCACGGAGCTCCTGGGTATGTGTGCCTGCTGCTCTCCTTTCCCCTTCCCAGACTGCCCCTGTGCAGGATGGCAAAACATCAAGACCAGTTCAGACCTTAAGGAGAATCAGCTGCTACAAACTAGGCCTCCTTGACACCCAGGAAGGAGGAGGCTGAGCATCATAGGCCAGTGGGAACCATCATGGTGGTCGAAGGCCAGACCTGCCTCCAAACCTCAAACTAAGAAAATGGTTCCTGCACAGACAGGGGCAGGTCGACCGCTATGTACCTGCCAGGCCCATGCCATCCAGGAGAGGGTGCTGTGTGGCTGCCGGAGCGTCAGACACGGGCCCGGCGGGCCGCACGGGGCTCACAAGCGCTCACCACACACTCCACGTGCCAGAGCCCCTCAGGCTCCTGTCTCTTTTCTCTTTGTGACTCTGGTTTGGTCTGTATATTTCTTGGCTTTTCCATCTGTCAGTCTCTGCCTCTTTTCCTATCCCTGGGTCCCTGACGTCCTTGAGACTGGGCTACCTGTCTCCGTTTCTCCATCTGCAGCCTCTATACACCTGCCTTTCTCAGCCTCACTCACCAAGGACTCCAGACATACAAGCCCGAGCAGCCCTAGTTAGTTTAAAGAGTGAAGCGCAGCCTGGGCATGGTGGCTCACACCTGCAATTCCTAGCACTTTGGGAGGCCAAGGCAAGATTGCTTGTGGCTGGGAATTTGAGACCCCATCTCTACTAAAAATAGAAAAATTAGCCGGGTGCAGTGGTGCACGCCTATAATCCTAGCATTCTGAGAAGTCCAGGCAAGAGGATTGCTTGAGCTCAGGAGTTAGAGACCAGCCTGAGCAAGAGTAGAGAGTAGAGACCCCGTCTCTACTGAAAATAGAAAAATTAGCCGGGCATGGTGGTGCATGCCTATAGTCCCAGCTACTCGGGAGGCTGAGGCAGGAGGATCACTTGAGCCCAGGAGTTTGAGGTTGCTGTGAGCTGGGCAGATGCCACGGCACTCTAGCCCAGGCAACAGAGTGAGACTCTGTCTCAAAAAAAAATTAAAAATAATAATAATAAAAAAGCCAAGTGCAGAGAAGTGTCCGGGGTGCGGCAGGCTCGTGGTGTAAGCGAGGAAGCGGCTGCACGCTACTTGTCTGCGCGCGCGAGGCTCGCTCTGGCTCCCGAGGAGCAGGGCTGCCTTCAGGTAGCGCAGGGAGGAGAATTTTCATTGCATATATTTTTCACATTGTTTGATTTTAGAATCTGTATTATCTATATTTTTAAGTGGTAAAATTAAAATTATTTTTAAAAGATCAAAACAAGAAATCTGGGGGATCATAACAGCCCCCACATCACAGGGCTGCCGCGAGGGTCTGACGGGGCTGCAGGGCCCAGGGGCGCCCGTCACTGGCACTGCCGCGGCTGGCCGCTGCCCCTGCCCACTTGCAGTCCTGTCCGGTGGGGACACAGGCGGACAACGCAGACCTCTCTCTCAGAACGTGGCCTGCGGACCACAGCACGCGCGTCAGCCCGGAGCCGGCTGGGACGCAGGGCGCAGGCCCCGCCCCGGCCACCGACTCGGGCCTGCACTTTAACATGATGCGTGCTAGGCATAAAGTTTCAGGAGCAGTGTAGACGGTAGGGAGAGCAGACAGAGGCCAGGCGGGGCTGTGGTGTAGACGGTAGGGAGAGCAGACAGAGGCCAGGCGGGGCTGTGGTGTAGACAGTAGGCAGAGCAAAGAGAGGCCAGGCGGGGCTGCGCACGGCCCCAGACCAGGCCAGGCCCGTGGGAAGCCGGGGAGGGCGCCGGGTGGGAGGGCGCCGGGTGGGAGGGCGCCGGGTGGGAGGGCGGGAGCCCACACGTGAGAGCTGCAAGCCCAGCGCTTCCGCTCCGCCTGTGCCCAGGACCCGCGGGCCTCGGCTCTCCCAGTGAGAACCTCCCGCCACCCCCCACACTCAGCCCCCCCTCAGGCTGCAGCCCAGCAGTGGGTGGGGGCCTCTCACCTTCATCCCGGCCACGTCGATGCGGGTCCTCACCTGGAAGTGGGCGCCCACCTGGATGACCCTGGGCACGCAGTAGAGCAGCATGTTGTTGAACTGCGGGGTGCGCAGGCGTGAGCGGGCGGGCAGGGCACGCAGGGTGGCGGGTGGGGCTTCCCCGGGGGTGGGCCGAACGCCTTAAACATGCCCCCACCCCGCCAGCCACACTCTGGGCAGCTCACGGGATGTCACAGGTGACGATGAAGGTGATGAGGAAGGGTTGTCTAGCCCCCAATCCCACTGGGACGGTCACTGAAGGGACACCCTACCTGCGGGCACCAAGGGACTCTAGCAGACCTCAGCAACCTATGAGGCCTTTCTCACAGGGGCGCGGGGCTGTGAGGTTCACAGGAGGTTGTACCTCCCTTACCCCCACCTCCAGGCAGGACCACCTGTCCAGATCTTTCCCGGGATAACCTGGCCTCTTCAGTGCAAACCCAGGGCAGTTCTTCCTAGAAGCTAACCCCATTCCCTCCTGCTGTGCACCCTCTAGAGCACAGACTAATACCACAGGCTTTGGAGCCAGACTGGGTTCAAATTCTGACTCTGCCGCTTCCTAGGGCGTGTCTAGGAAACCCGTGGGTTGGAAATCCCTGTGGCTTGGAGGCAGCGTGTGACTTGTCCAGAGTCACCTGGGTGCCAAAGCAGAGAAAGACGGAGAAGCAGGCTCCTCCCTGTCCCTCCCGCAGTGCCGGATGGAGGCCCAGCAGGCACACGGTGGGCCACGACTCCCTCCTTAGTGTGGCAGGGGCTCCCGGCACCCCTACCAAGAAAAGGTAGCGCTCCATGGGGTCGTTGCGGCGGAAGGAGATCTTAAGGACTGGGCCCTCGCGGAGCAGGGTGTTGGAGGGGTCTACTATGTCGTCTTCGAGGCCCAGGCGCTGGTACACCTCCCACAGGTCCTGCAGCCGCTCCTGGGGAGGGGGCGTGCACCCTGAGCCAAGGCCAGGCCGGGCTCACCTGCTCAGCAGGTTTGCCTGGCAGGGCAGGGGACGGGAGTGTGAGAGCAGAGCAGCAGCGGGACAGGTGTCCTGGGCGGGGCAAGGGGACGAGTGGGCACAGCCGCCAGGGTGTGTGGGGCAGGAGGAGGGGACAGGGCCGCAGGGGCGGTGGCAGCTCACCATCTCTGTGATGGCCGCATTGGAGTGCTGGGCGGCCGAGAAGATCATGTCCAGGGCTTCTGAAGGGGGCAGGGCCAGAGTCAGCCCCTGAAAACCAGAGCTGGTGGCTGGGGCAGGAGGCCCTTGAGGCTCAACACGGGGCCTCGGGACCCGCCACGACAGCCCCCAGGAGCAGCCCTGCCCGAGCAGCCCGGCACGGGCGGTGTCTGGACGGTGCCCAGGGGGGAGAGACTGGAAGCCACTGAAAGGTGGCGATTCGGCATGTGGCTTTGGGGGGTTCTCACTGTTCCCCAACCCGAGACAGAGCCAGCGGGTACGGTGGAAGGAGCATGGGCTCCGGCATCATACAGGCATGAGTTCAAATCCCAGCTCTTTTTCTGGCTGTGTGACTTTGAGCAAGCCACTAAACCTCTCTGGGTCTTAGACTCCCCGTCTATAAAAAATGGCTGATGGTGTCAATACTGTCTATGAAGTACCAACGCTCAATGTTGGTGACTGATGGTCTTCATGACCATTTTTGCAGGAGCTCAACAAACACATGGGAATGATTCAGGCCTCCCCGGCTCCCTGGGCCCCCCGGGCGCGTCCTCACTCTGGGCATCGGCCCGGTCTGGGGCCTGGGCCGGCAGCTTCTGGACGTACTCCTTGAGCAGCAGCTCGTAGCGCGGGATCCTCTGCACGGGCTCCAGCATGTGGTGCTGCAGCGTCAGGCTGCCCGAAGCCTTGCTGCTCTTGGGGGATGGGAGCGGCGGGGGCGGGTGAGAGTGGGGAGTGGGGACAGGGAAGGGGCAGGGCGGTGGGTATGGGGCCCGTGAAGCAGCTGAGCCTGGGAGACGCCCCAAATCACCAGGGCAACGGAGCCACCGCACGCTGGAGGTGGCAGTGCGGGTGCTGGCCCTGCCCCAGTCACCTGGATGCGCGTGAGGACCTCCTGGAAGGCGGGAGACTTCTCCGTCCAGGTGGCCAGCAGCTCAGCAGCCCGCTCGAAGTTCTTGACGTACTCACTGTACATCTTCAGGAACGGGGCCAGCTTCTGGATCACGTCCCCAATGCGGGGGGCGGCCGTCCTGCAGAGGGGCACCTGGGATTGCTCTCAGCCTGTGACACCCTCTCCTGACTCTAGGCAGGGCCAGGGTGGGCCAGGCTCCCTGACCTCCCCCAACAGGCATTTCCACTGCACTCTGGTGCAGGCGGGGGCGGGGCGGTCACCCCCATGTGTGTGCTCACCCCTCTCAGACCGTGAGCCCCCCAAGGGCAGAGGCCATTCTGGCCCACGGATGGCTTCTCCCACAAGGCCCGGTACAGTGCTGGGCCCACAACAGGCGTTCTGTAACTCTTAACACTTGACGCTTAATTATGTGACAGTAATGGGGACCACACGCCAGTGTTGCCCAAGACGCTGCATGTCTCATTTCATTTAATTCTCCCAACTCTGCAGGTTGGGACAGTCGTTAGCTCATCTTAGAGATAAGGAAATGGCGTCTCAGAGGTGTCAGAGCTTATCCAGGGTCATCCTGCGGTGGGCCGAGGGTCACCCCACCGAGGACCGTCGCAGCGGGCAGTGGGGGTCTGCGACTCCAGACTGGGCTGCCTGCCTTTGCCTCCCAGCGGCTGCGGCTGCCCATGGGCAAGTCACTTGGCCTCTCTGCGCCCCAATTTTCTCATCTAAAACATCAGAAAGATGGGAGACAACCTTATAGTGGTGTTCTTATTTATTTATTTGTTTGTTTGTTTTGAGACAGAGTCTCACTCTGTTGCCCAGGCTAAAGTGAGTGCCCTGGCGTCAGCCTAGCTCACAGCAACCTCACACTCCTGGGCTCAAGCCATCCTCCTGCCTCAGCCTCCCGAGTAGCTGGGACTACAGGCATGCGGCACCATGCCCGGATAATTGTTTCTATATATATTAGTTGGCCAATTAATTTCTTTCTATTTATAGTAGAGATGGAGTCTCGCTCTTGCTCAGGCTGGTTTTGAACTCCTGACCTCGAGCAGTCCGCCCGCCTCGGCCTCCCAGAGTGCTAGGATTACAGGCGTGAGCCACTGCGCCCGGCTGTGGTGTTCTTTTTTCACAAAACATTTTACTATAAAAAATTGTAAGCAATTACTCTGTCACTAGGTTAACTATTACTAACGTTCCTTTTTGCCAAAGATTGGTAAATGATATCCCAGACACCATGGCACTTCTTTGGCAAAATATAGAAAGCAAGTAATTTCACCACTGAATACTTTAGTGGTCATCTCTGAAAGCAAAGAGGGTTTTTGGTGTGACCGTGACGCCATCATCACCCCGCGCGCTGGCGTGAAGACGGAGAGAGTCAGTAAGTGTGCCCGCAGCCGGCACGGAGGAAGCCCCGGCACTGCTGTTGCCACTGCCTCCTACGTCTCCCGCCTGGTGACCACCTGCCCCACCCCTTCCCCAGGAAGCAGTCCACACACACACACACGCACACACACACGCACACACGCACATGCACACACACACACGCACACGCACACACACATACACAGGTGCGCGTGCAGACACACACACACGCACACACACACACACAGTCGCGCATGCAGACACACACATGCACACGCACGCATGCACACGTGCACGCACACAGCCTCTGGGGGTCACTCATCCAAGCCCCTGGCTGTGCAGAGCGACCAAGCCCAGAGGAGGAGACTGTCCCGGCCGCACAGCAAGGCCATGGGCCCAGCTGGCTGAACCCGCTGCCGCTGCCCAGGGCTGCCGCCGTCCCGCACGCTGCTGGTGGCCTCACCAGTCGTCCAGGCGCCGCTGCAGCTCCGGGAGGAAGAACTGTGCGTGGAACTGGTAGATGGAGGAGATGTTGGAGAAGACGATCCTGACCACGTCCTCGGGGAAGGCCTTGCTGCTGCGGGCCGTCTCCAGCAGCTCCTGGAAGAACACCTGCGGCCGCCACCCCGTCACTAGCCGCGGCGCCAGGGCCGCCCACAGCCAGCCCCAGGGGAACCGTGGGCCTCCCCAGCTTAGTGACTGCTTTCCCCTCCCTCGTCTCCCAGCGTCCTCGTGACAGCCCCGCACACAGGCAGGGAAGACTGTATCCCGGCCACTTTATGGATCGGCAAGCCAGGGCCCAGAGCCGCGGGGACGCCGGCAGCTAATGAATGTCAGAAAAGGCCCGCCCGGGGTCTGTGGAGCTCCCGGACCTCTCCGGGCTGAGGGTCCCTGCACTGGTGCTCAGTGGTTAACCCTCCCTGCCTAAGAAGGGGTGAAGGTGAGCTGATGCTGTGGGTGTCGGGCACTGGGGCGACAGAGAGGATTCCGGGGTCCCGGAAAGACTGTGGCACATGGGGCCGTGCTGGGCACCAGGGACGTGGTGCGAATGGGCTACATCCGGATTCTGCCCCAACCCCACCCGACTGGCTAAACGGGCTAAGGCTGTCTAGAGTCAAAGCCAGGGGTCGGAGCTCAGCTCTGGTGAGGGGGCGGGAAGGCAGCGCAGGGCTGGGTGAGGAGAGCCAGTGCCGGCTCGGCGGGTGCCCTGGCCACTGGCCTGGTCCAGCAGGTGCAGGCGGGCCACGTAGGCCTGCTCTGTCTCCAGCAGCTCCCGCACGATCCTCTTCTCCTCGGGCTCCTGCTGGGGCGGGGGGCGGGGAGAGAAAGGAGGGACACCTTTGGTCTCCTGGTGGGGACCTTGGCTCAGTCCCCAAAGATGCCGGGTGAAGCACACCTCTTGGTATTCGCCCCCTCCGCTGGCTGGCCCTGGTTTGCCTTTCGCAGAGCACGGGGCGGAGCAAGGCTGCGCCAGCCCTGGGCCTACGCCTCAAGAGGCCTGGAAGTTTCCCTGTTTTCTCTTGGGAGCTGTGAACCATCGCATCTAGAGGCCTGGCTAGAGGCCTGGAGACTGTGGAGAGAGCGCCAGGGGCCCGGCCTCCCCACTGCCCCTGCGCAGGCACCAGGCCCCTGAGTTGAGCTATCCTGGGTGTTCCAGCCCCAGCCACCATCTGACTGCAGCTACCTGAGAGACCCTGTTAGAGACTGAATTGTGTCCCCCCAGCTAAATTCATATGTTGACGCCCTAACTCTAGGGTAACTGTATTTGGTGAAGGACCCTTTAAGGAGGTAATGAAGGTTAAACAAGGTCATGAGGGTGGGGCCCTAAACTGATTGGATTAGTACTGTGTTTCCCCAAAAATAAGGCCTACCCATAAAATAAGCCCTAGCAGGATTTCTAAGCATTTGTGCAATAGAAGCCCTACCCCGAAAATAAGACCTAGTGATGGGCCTGGCTACACAGCGTGGCTGCACAACCCATGCATTTCCTCGTGGAGCGGTAAAGAAGACGAGCAGCCCTTCTCATCTGCCCCATTGTGACAGCTCCTATCCCAGAGGTGACCAGAAAGGTGCGGGCAGCCCTACCAACAAGGTCGGCTCCCCCGTCAGGTCCCGGCCATCCTGTGCGTGCTGCAATTTGAGGCTTGAGGGGAAAATAACACATCCCCTAAAAATAAGCCCTCGGGTATCTTTTAAAAAAAATTTTTTTTTCTATTTTTAGTTGGCCAATTAATTTTTTTAGTAGAGATGGGGTCTCACTCTTGCTCAGGCTGGTCTCGAACTCCTGAGCTCAAACGATCCACCCGCCTCGGCCTCCCAGAATGCTAGCATTATAGGTGTGAGCCACCGCGCCCGGCCTAGGGTGTCTTCTTGAGGAAAAATAAATATAAGACCCTGGCCGGGCGCTGTGGCTCACGCCTGTAATCCCAGCACTCTGAGAGGCTGAGCCGGGCGGATTGCCCAAGGCCAGGAGTTCGAAACCAGCCTGAGCAAGAGCAAGACCTCGCCTCTACTATAAATAGAAAGAAATTAATTGGCCAACTAATATATATAGAAAAAATTAGCCGGGCATGGTGGCGCATGCCGGTAGTCCCAGCTACTCGGGAGGCTGAGGCTTGAGCCCAGGTGTTTGAGGTTGCTGTGAGCTAGGCTGACGCCACGGCACTCACTCTAGCCTGGGCAACAAAGCGAGACTCTGTCTCAAAAAAAATAAGACCCTGTATTAAAAGAAGGAGAGACAGCAGGGATGTGCGTGCACAGAAAAAAGGCCAACTAAGGACACAGTGAGAAGACGATTGTCTGCAAACCAAGAACAAAGACCTCCCTGGAAACCAGACCTGCCAACACCTGGATCTGGGACTTCCAGCCTCCAGAGCTGTGGGACAACACGTTTCCACTCAAGCCACTCAGTGGGTGGTGTTTCGTGACGGCAGTCCTGGCAGACAGACTCTAATAAGACCAACAGAAAGGCCATCCGGCGGCATCCCAGTGAACCCACAAAGCTGTGAGAAATAGCAATTGCTGCACCGGCCACTGTGTTTTGGGTGGTTTGTTATGTAGCTACTGACAACCAGAACACACTACTATGATCACTATCCCATTTTACAAATGAGGAAACTGAGGCACAAAGAGGTTAAAGTGACTTGCCCAAAGTCACAGTCAGTAAGCCGAGGGCCCGGATGTGGCCCCAGGGAGCCTGGAGCCGGGCTGCACAGACCAGGAAACTGAGACCGACAGAAGGGTGGTGACCTGCTCAGCATCAGACCAAGCTCTGCTGGCATGAAGACTGGCACTCAGACCTCTGTGTCTAGTTTGGGCGTGTGGCCTCCTCCAGTGGGTAAACTGAGGCCACACCAGGGAAGGGTATGGGTTCACAAGACTGAGAAAAGCCATGTGGCCTTGAGCAAGTTCCTTAGGCTGTCTGAGTTTCGATTTCCTTGCAGGGAGGGATCCGTGAAGCCAAGCGCAGGGGCGCGGCAACTGTTAGTTAATCAAAGGCTGGCGGTGTGGAGACCCTCGCTCCCAGCGACCTCTGGCCACACAGCCCCCCCTGGGGAACTGCTGGCCCTGGCGGGAGGAGGATGTGGGGAGAGATCAGTGGAAAGCCCCCCGCCCCGCCGGCTCCCCACTTCTACCCCAGCCCTCAGGCACCTGTGTCCCTGGCCCGGGGCAGGTCCCAGGGTGGCAAGACTTCCTCCAGGCCCCACTGGACAGCTTGTTCTTCAGGGAGCTCAGGTACCTCCTGCTGACTGTCCTGGGCCCAGACTCCAGGGCCTCCCCCACGTCGGGCTCCTCCCATGGCCCTGGGGGCTGGGGAGGCCTGTGGGCTCTGGGCACGGCGCCCGGGGTCCTGAGGACAGAACAGATAGTCGGGTGTCCTGTCTGGAGAACAGAGAGAATGACAGCACGTCCCGGGCGGGGATTCGGGCTGATTGACGTGAATCCCTGGCATGCAGGGCCCATGAGTGCCCGGCTCTCCGTAGGAACTTGCTAAGCGAGACTTCTTCTTTCCCAACGCCTTTCGTTGGGCATTCCAGTCTTCAAAATGAGTCAGCACGCACTGTATTTTATTCTCTAGGGAACTGCGTACTTCCCTGTTGAAAATGCAGACCCGTCCAGGAGCCCCTCCTGCACAAGGGGCTCCTCCCAGATCACCCTCACCTTTGGACCTCACCCCTGTTTTTAGTTTCTGCATCAGTAACCACTATGTCAAGGGAAGGTGGGAGCCATAGGACAATCTAAAGTGAGAGCAGAGCTGCTAAAGCTGGGGCTTTTCGGCGGGAGCTACGCTCTCCACACCTCCAGCAGGAGAATGGCCAGCTCAGGAGCAGATTCCCTGTTCTCCCAGGAGGGGCCTTAATAGCGCAGCTTTGTCGCCCTGCGTACTGGTCTGCAAGCCAGTTCAATTCTTTAGACAACAGAGGCCACCCTCACTGAATATATCCAACGATTTGGGCAGGTGTGGAAAGGCGTGTGATGACCGTGTAGGGCAGGCATCCTCCTGAGAAAGACAGGCGGGAAAGGGAGAGCTGGGCAGGTACAAAATCTCCAAACTCAATGAAGAAGGGTTCCATCGCCCCCATTTTGCAGCCAAGGAAACCGAGATACGGAGAAGACAAGGCACTTGCAGCTTTGAAGTGGCAGAGGTGAGATCCAAACCAAACTGGTGCTTGAGCCCTCCCCGAAACTGTCCATCTCCACATGAGAGCAGGGGAAACAGGTCCAGAGAGCCTAAGTGACTTGCCCCGAGCCTCACAGTCGGTTCGTGGCAGAAAGAGACGCAGCGCTGGGCGGCTACTTCCAGGCGCCCCCCCCCCCCGCACCCCAGTCCTCAGTTCCTCAGCCCAGGGGTCTGCTGCTCCCAGGAACGGCTGATCTCACGCTTCTTCTTCTACATTTAGTTTCAGCTTCTGCATTTCTCTCTGAGTGCCCCAGGCCAGCATCTGTTTCCTCGTCACCCCCAGTTTCAGATCAGCTAAGCTTCTAGAGACCTCACAAGGAAGCCCAGGCCAAGGCAGCTGTCATGGGGCTCCCCATTCAATAAGGGGCGCCTCTCACTCTCCTGACAGCACTTGCTCTGACCCCACTCTGGTGGAGGCGCTGCCCCGTCCCGCCAGGGGCGATGCCTGGGAGAGCGCAGCATGCCCGGGGCTCCTCCAGAGCGCCCTGCCCTTTGCCTGGCGTGTTGAATGAGGGGTGCCACTGCCCCACACCCAAGGGGATGGTGGTCAGGAAGGCAGCACCTGAGAGCTGTCCTCGGTGCTGAATAAGACAAGCCTGGCAAAGACCTTGGGAGAGGCGGGGTAAAGCCACCCAGCTCAGGAAGTTGAACTGTCCTAGGTGCACATCTCTGCCACCTTCACCTTGAAGGGCACTGGAGGCGCTGCCTGTCCTAAGTGCCGTCAACACAGCATCTGGGCCCGTCTAGGACATCTATTGCCCGTGACTTTGCATGGTGGTATCCCGTGAGCTTAGCATCCAGAGACAGAAATCCTTCACCTGCGTCCTCTACAGTCCCTGCACTTCAACTCCTCCCTCTGCCCAGCCCTGCCTCACACACCCGCACGGCTGTTGTCCCCAAACCTCTCACCGATAAACCTCCAGAGGCAAATCTATACCTCAGAGCCTATGTCCAGAGGACCCTACCTGTGACCGTCCCTAACACAGCCCTGGGCTCCTGGGCCTAAGCAACGCCTGCTGTGTGGATTATTGTTGCACACGCGCGCGCATGCACACACACACACTCGCACACCTGCCAGGGCCACCGATGACCTCCATACATCTGGTCCAGCCTTTTCCCTTCAGTCAAAAGCCCTAATGCTGCCTCAAAGCATGTGAACTTTCAGCACTTGGCATCCTTCTCTCTCTGTCTCCATTTCCTCATCTGTAAGATGGGGATAGAACCTACCCCCATTAGGCGTTTGGAGGATTAAATGAAATAAGCAATGAAGTGAATTTAGAGCCGACCGTGCATCTGGGTTTGCCTGACACAGTCCCAGCTTTACCTGCTGTCTCCTGCCCACCCAATTTTATTGGCATCCACTTTCACTTTCGACCGTGTCCTCTCTGAGTGATAAATTACATGGTTATCCTTCTCACAGGGAGTAAATGCTTGGTAAGTCCCTGCTGCTGGTCCCTGCAGGTGCTGGAGGGCACAGGGCGGAGGCTGCAGCCCAAACACGGCGTTTGACCCGCCCATGCTCATACAGAGCTGCACACGTCTGGACGGTCCCCAACACATGACGGCACTCCCACCCCTGCCCGGCTCCCGGAGCCCCAGCGACACTCTCCTATGCTCCAAGGAACCCATGACCAAGGGTTGTGGGTGCTGCCCAGACGGGGGTGGCATCCAGGGCAGGGCCAGGGAGGGAACAGCTCACTGTGAGGCTCAAGGTGGCCCTGGCCCATGTCTCAGCCTGGAGGCAGGGAAGGTCTGAGCTGCCAGAGGGGCCGGGGTGGGCAGCGGGGGCGGGCGAGGCTGCAGGCCCGCCGTGGTGACCCTTCCCACCCCAGCCACCCCGTACCTGCTGTTCTCAAACACAGTCACCAGGTTGGACACAGATGCCAGCTTCTCCTCACTCGCCCCCTCCATCCTGCAGGCCTCCACGTGGTCCTCAGCCACCCCCGAAGCAGGGAGGGAGGGCTCCGGCTGGCACACTCGGCCACCCTAGCTTGGGACACAGCTGGGCTAGTCCTCCAGGAATCTGCTCCCACCTGTCCCGAGGACCGAGCAGGCCGGCTCCTGGCCTCAGAGTGGGGAAAGAGGAAGTGGTCGCAGAGCCACACCCCTGCAGGACAAAGGCCAGTGCTCCCCGCAGGGGGAGGAGCCTGCTCAGGCCCCCCTTCCCTCACGGGGCTGCATTTTCAGGCGTGTAGACCCCAGACCCAGAAGCTACCCTGGAGCAGGGCACAGAGGCAGTTTCTGGAGCCAGGCCCCTGACTGGCTTCTTGGCCTGACTGGCCTGGCCAGCCGCACTTTCTCCCTCACGGGGTCTAGTGGCTTTTCCTGGACTCTGTCTCAGCAACTTTTTTTCTGCATCTGCCCCTGCTCATGGCAGTGAGTAAACAACTTCTTTTATTAAAAATAGATCACAAACCTAGTAAGGGAGGCAGGTTGCCCCAAGGGAGGGCAGCTTCCTCCGTGAAACTCTGATAGTAATAGCTAATGCACACTCTGTTTGGTGCTTTATGAGTCTTTTCTTTTTTATTTCTTCTTTCTTTTTTTTTTTTTTTTTTTGAGACAGAGTCTCACTCTGTCACCCTGCCTAGAGTGCAGTAGTGTCATCACAGCTCACAGCACCCTCCAACTCCTGGGCTCAAGTGATCCTCCTGCCTCAGCCTCCCGAGTAGCTGGGACTACAGGCCCATGCCACCACGCCCAGCTAAGTTTTCTATTTTTAGTAGAGACAGGGTCTTGCTCTTGTCAGGCTGGTCTTGAACTCCTGAGCTCAAGCGATCCTCCTGCCTTGGCCTCCCAGAGTGCTAGGATTCCAGGCACGAGCCACTGTGACCAGTTGAGTATTTTCTTATTTAATCCTATAACAACCTTATGAGGTGGGTCCTATTCCTATCCCCACTTTATACAAAAGAAACTGAGGATCAGAGAGGTTAAATAACTTGCCCAAGGTCACGCAGGAAGAACACAAGAAAAGTCAGATTTCCAGAGCAAAGTGGGTGGGTGCCCTACAATTCCAGCAGAGATTTGTCAGGAGCCCAGACGACCACATTCTTGCTGCTCCATCCCCAGGCTTCCCTGCTCCTGGCATGCCGGGCTGTCTCTGCCTGATGCCTCCTGTGCCCCCGGTCTCCCAGCCCTTCCAGAACAAATGGCCCCACTGCCTCTGTCCCCCTCGTCCATGCCTCGCAGGCCGTTCGGGCTCTCCACTGAGATTGTTCTTTGTCCTGGAGGGCAGGAACTGGGCCTTAGTCATCTTGGTACCCGAAGCGCCTGGCACAGCTTCACGCCCCTGCAACTGTGAACCCCGGACCCCACACGCCCAGCAGCCGCCCCCTCTCTGCTCCGTCTGAGTTGTTTCTTCCCCCGGATGCCAGGCCCTGCCCAGCCCTGAATCTCACCAATCCGCCCCACTTTCTTGGTTTGTTTTTACTTTTTGTTATGCTGAATTTGGAACATATGCCGAAGTAGACAGAACAGTGCAACGCACCTCTGTAAACCATAACCCAGACCCAGTAACCCTCGACTCACAGCCAGGCCCCTGTCCCAGCTGCGGCCACATCTGCTGTCCCTTTCCATACCATTTTGAATAAAATCCCAGATGTCAGATGATTTTACCCATAAAATTTTCAGTGTGTATCTAAAAGATAAGGACTCTTTAATTAAATACACACACAAATGCATATTTGTGTGTATACACACACAAATGCATACACATTTATCATAGTAATATTGTTTTATGTGTTATAGTACATGTGTATGTACACTTGAAATAATATTACTGTTATCATCATACCCCAAGAGACACTCAGCAATAATTCTCCAATATAATTAAATATCCAGAAAGCGTTCAAAGTGCTAATTCCTCATAATGTCATAATTTTTACCAATCAAGATCCACATAGGGTCCACCCATTCCAATGAGCTGTCACAGTAGCTCAAAGTGCTAATTCCTCATAATGTCATAATTTTTACCAATCAAGATCCACATAGGGTCCACCCATTCCAATGAGCTGTCACAGTAGCCCACTTTGCACCCACAGGTCCACCCTCGTTCTTTCTGTTTTCCCATCCCATACAGTTGACCAGGACACTGGGTGGCAGTCCTGTAGGTCCCCTGGCAGTGCTGCCTCGGGATTTCCTGGAGGTTAGATCTAGATGCTCGATCAGATTCATCCGAATGCCACTCCTTCCTGGACGTCTTTCCTGGTTTGGAAGAGGGAGCCTCCCTTTCTGGTGTGACTGCAGTGCCCAGCCTCCTCTGTGTGCCCTGGGCATGTGTGCCTCCTGGCCAGTCCCAGCCCTGCCACCTGTTGCACACACAGTATGACCTCAGAAGGCGTGTGCAATGGACACATGTCACACCCCAAGACCACCCCTCAGCTGCCTGTGCCTTCAGTTTCCAGAGGAGAGTCTGGGCCCAAGCAACGGGGACAGGCCCTCCACCACCCCACCCTTGCATGTGGTACAGGTACCATCAGAGCTGCATCTGCCAAGGAAGGAGGGGCTAGAATGCCCACACCCCCAAAACAGTTTCCACTCATCTTCTGGGTTTTTACCTCCCCCATCCCCCTCCACCTTGACCTTGACCTCTCACAGTCTGCCAGCTTTTCTGTCTGAAGTCTCTCACCTACACCTGCAGGCATCACCTGAGCTGAGCCCAGGCCTCCTGGTCTCATTTACACAAATCTCCCACATCCAATTCAGAACCTATCCCGGAGGTCCCAGCAGCACCTCTTCCTGCCCTGCCACCCAGCGATACCTTCAGGTCATCACCAGGTAGATGTCCCACCTTCACTTCCAACTCAACACACAGTCTCTGAAACCACACCCTTATCCCATGGAAGCCACCCCAAACTCATCGGGGCAGCCATCCAAGACCCTCCCAGGCAACGTTTCCCGCCACTTCTTCCCTGCACAGACCCAGTCTGGGTTGGGACCCAGGCCCACCAGGTACTGGCTGTGTGACCCAGAGTAGGGGTCTGTGCTGCGTCAGCTGGGCTAAGCTGAGCTCCAGGCCCAGAATCCTGTCGCCTGCACGGTCTGGGCTGTAGGTCCCAATGGTGGCAGGAGAGGACACAGCAGCCGTGTTTGGGTCCTGAGGTCGGCGCAGGGCTCCAGCCCTGTGAGGCTCGTGCATGCTGATGGCGGTCTGTGGATTCTCCACCGATCTCCTTCCTTTTCAGCTTGTCCAGCTCCTGCACCAGGTGTGTGTTTACCTGCAGGATGAAGGGCACAGGCTTCTTCTGTAGGTCACCAGTGTCATCAAAGTTGGTGGCTTGGAGGTGGCTGCCTGTCTGTCCTCCGGAGTCCCCACACTTCCCCACTGGCTCAGTCCATCCCTGCTCTCCCCACTTCACAGGTGGCCTCCCGTCCCCACTGCCCGCAGTGTTTACTGTAGACCACAGCACTCACCGCCGCCCCCCCCATCATATAAGGTCAAATCCTGTATTCTGTGTCAGTCCTGGTTGTTCTGATTCTCTGTAACACCTTGGGCCACTAATCGAGCTTCACTTTCCTCATCTGTGAAATGGGGATAATTATAGTGTCAACCTCCTGTGGTTATGACGATTAATTGCGATAATAACAAGTATGAGGGCTTAGAGTAAGGCCTGGTACAGAGTGGCTCTCTGTGGGCCTGGGCTGCTAGCATTCTTATTCCTGAGAGAAGCCCCTTGCTATGGCTCCTCCCTGCCTTGACCAGTCACTTTCCTTTGCCTAGAGTGTCTCCACCCGTTCATCCTCCAGGAATCCACTGCTGGAAATTCCTTTCCTTAGAGATCGGGTGTTCCTCTCTGTTTATCGTTTCTGCCCCATTCATGACGTCATGCAATCAACGGACAAGTATCTCCTGGGCATCTACTATGTGTCAGCACTATGTTAGAGGTTGTGGATTGAACACAGTCCCCTGCCCCTTAGCGCAAACTCTAGTAAGGAAGATGGGCCTGTTAACCACTAAAATACAATGTGGCAAGTGCTTTGAACAAGGGAGTTATGAACACCCAAAACAGGGTCATCAGAAAGCTTCCTGGCAGAGATGCCCTTGAAGGATGAAGGATGAGTTAACTCTCAGGGGGACAAGATAGGAAAGGGCATTCAAAGCAGAAGGAGCAGCATGTGCAAAGGGCTGCAGGCTCGAGAGACCACGGCCAGTGTGGGAAGAGCAGGCCTTGCTCATCTCGGGAATGGTGCAACACGCAGCTGAAGGGGCCCAGGAGCCTGGCTCTGGCAGGCTTTGACTGCCGTGCTGAGACGCTTGTGAGCTAAGGGGAGCCCCTGATCCGGTGGTTGTGAACAGATCTCCCTCCGAGTGGGGCAATGTCTCCATTTCAGGGCTCTAGTGGTCCTTGGCATGAATGAGCCTCTTGCTTTTCTCTCTTCTTCTCTGCTTTCAAGCCCCAGGAAGCATGGAAGAGCTCAGTTCCCTGCAGCCCAGAGGGGAGAGAGGCAGGGAGGGCGGGAGGGAAGGAGGCCAGTGCAGGATCTGCAGGGCTGGGCAGTGCCTGGTCGGCTGGCGAGGGAGCTCTGCCCAGGGATGCAGAGGGCGCTTTGTGTGCAGATTGGGGGCACGCAAATAACCTTCTTGGGGTAACTTTGGGGCAGCAGAGAGCATTTGGGGGCTGCCAGGGAGTGTCAGAATTTAGTATTGGGATGCTGTGAGTGTGTGTGAGAGTGTGTGTGTAGGAAATCTCCAAGGGTCCGTGATGGTGTAGCTTTTTCAGGGGAGAGTGAGGACTCCCCAGAGGAGCATTTATCCCCGAGGAGACAAGGCCTGGGAGGGGACAGGCTGGCGTGTTCCCAGGATCCCCCTCACCTCCCACCCCCAGCCTCAGCCAAGCACACAGCACCTGCCCAGGGCTTAATGGCCTGTGACCGACAGGCCAGTGAGGAGGGATGACGTGGCCCCAGGGAAGATGTGGGCAGCCCGAAACCTGCTCGGGTGGCTGCTACAGCCCTTGGCCCCTCCCCACCCACCTCCCCTCCTGCCCTCGCCCCACCTGTCTGCGGGAGGCCCTGGTGGGGGCGCTGTCGGGCAGTCACGTGGTGGGCAGAGGCCACCTGCCAGTGCCACTGGAAGGGGTGGGCACTCTGAGCAGCCAGTCTTTGGCGGGAGGGAGGAAGCTGAAGAAAGCGCCAGCCTTCCTTGGAGACTCGTCCAGCCTGCTCCCTCCCCCAAGCAGCCAGAATGTCTCCACTCTGTCTCTCTGCCTCGACCTCCCCTTGCGTGGAGGCCTTCTTCTGGGAGGGCTTCCCGCCGGCTCCCCTTCAGCTGGCGGTGCCAGGCCCGAGGGGTACCTGGAGGCAAAGCCGCCCCCGTGGCCAGCCCGGCCGCGCCAGGTGGAGGGCTGCTCCAGGGCCAGAACAGCAGCCAAGGCCAGACAGGAACGCTGTCAGTCCTGACGCGGCGGGTGGCTGGAGGACGTCAGCGAGGAACGTAAGCAGCTCTTTCTCCTTCGGCGTGTGAACGGTTTGGTTTCAGCGCTGGCACTCTCAGAGCTTGGGCAAGGCCCGTGCCAGGCCCTGGCACCAGCCCCACTATTCAGGAAGGACTCAAGGTCACCAGAGGCAGGAGGCAGGTGGGGCCAAGGAGGGTGCCCAGGGAAAGCAGGCGGGGGGCGCGGTGGCAGGAGCCGTGTCCCTGGGGGCTGCTGCCCTGCGCAGAGGGAGGGATCGAGTTTCTAGGGGGGGACAGGGGGCCTGGCAGAGCCAGGGCCGGGCCGGTCAGGGAGGCGCCAGAAGGGAGCCAGCAAGGCAAGGCCAGAGCCCAGGCGCCGTGCCAGGCCTGCCCGAGCAGGCGCCCGAGTGCGAGCACGCCCATTCCGCCAGCATGTGGGGCCCTCGCCCCCAGCTCAGACTCGTTCTGTTCTGTCCCCAGACCGTGGGCCTTTCCTGAGGGCTGCTGGGTTCTCCACAGCAGCTCGCAAGGACACTTGAGTGGACTGGAGAGCATCTCCAGGTCTCCAAGTGGAGAAAGGGGACAAATTGTCCCCACGCCGCCAGCTGCCCTGCCCACTGGCGACCTTGCTCCCACCACCCACTCCCCGACTCACGCTGCCTCTCCGCTGCCTTCCCACACAATAGCACGAGTTACTCTCTGCCTGCGCTGCCAGCATTAATGCACCTTGTCACTAAGCTCCTCTTCCACATACTTCCAGGAGAGCTATTATGTAACCGACCACACATCAGCCCTCTGCAAGCCCGTGTCTCCCAGACAGCTGCAGGATTTCTTCCTCTCTGCCCGCCAGATTTCTCCCTTCCTTCTTGCCTCTCAGAAAATAGCCCCTGTACTAGGAACTTGGGAAACAATGACAAATGACACTCAAATCCCACCTGAGGCCATAGTCCTTACAAATCCTGAAAGGGACGGACCTTGGTTTATTCGTCCCTGTGTCCCCAGAAGTGAGCACAGTTCCTGCCACGCAGTAGGCCCTCCACACACTCTTCCTGAGTCGGGAGTAGGCATTCCAGCAAGCAGGAAGGGGCTGTGGAAGTTTCTCTTTCCTCCTCCTCCCGCCTGCCCTGGTCTTCCGCTGGCAGGTCCTGCCAAGTCCCTGTTCGCCGCCCCCCACTCAGGGCCCAGCCGCCCAGGGCTGACCAGTGCTGCTCGTCATCCACCTCTCGGGCCTCAGTGCCCGGGCGTGAGTGAGCCACCTGCCTGCTGACCACATTCCCAGTCCCCTGCGGGGCGAGTCAGGAGGAAACCTGGCTGGATGTCCACCACTCTTGCCTCACTTTCCGCCTCTTTTCAAGGGTCCCTTCCCCTGGCCTACATCAGGGATATGTTTAATGTATGTCTCACTGGGGGACATAGCCGAGTCTACACTAGGCCTTGTAGCCCAGCACAGCAGCCCGCAAGGCCCAGCTCCCTGACCTCGTTTCAGCCTCTCTCCCCTCGCTCACTTCCTCTTTGCCTCCCCTGCTAAACCCCCACCTAGGGGCTCTGCACTTGTTAGTCCTCCGGGCTAGAAAGCTCTTCCTCCAGGTATCTGTGGGCTCACCCTCTGGCCTGGCCCAAATCTTTGCTTAAATGTCACCTCTCACAAGGACTTTCCTCACCCCCCCACAGACACGCCCGGTCCCCTCTCCTGCTTTATCTTTCTCACGGATCACTGTCTGAGATGCCCATTTATTTATTACGTTGGTGGTCTGTCTCTCCGCTAGAATACCAGTGCTGCGAGGGCAGGCGTTTCTGTTTTGCTCACTGCTCTGCCCCCAGCAACTGACAAGTTCTTGGCACATTGGTCAGTCTCGGTAAACACTGGCTGAAGGAATCAAGGGGGATTTTTTTCTTAGTCTCTCTTCATCTCTCTCGTTTCCTTAGTCTCCCTTTGTGCTTCTGTAACTCCCCCGCCTGGGAGACACCCACCCCCTCCACCAGGATGCAAGCTAGCCTCCTGGCCACTCCAGACTTGCCTCTGAGCGTTCCATGGTTTTCCATAGGGAATAGCGATTCCCAGCCCTCCTGTACATTGGAATCATCTAGAGAGCTTTGCTAAAACATTTTAATTCAAGATCCTATCCTCAGAGATTCTTAGTCAATCCTCCGGGGTGAGGGCTGGGCTTTTTAAAAGACTCCCTTGGTGATTCAGTGTTTAACTGGGATTTTAGGAACCGGGAGTCCACACAGTGCCCTGGGTGGTGATGGCCCTTGGTGTCCCAAGTCCCACTGAGAACCCAGAGTAAGCATGAGCATCCCAAGATGCCAAATCTGGTTCCTCCCACTTGTGGAATTATGTGTGTGGGGAATATCCTTCAGCTCACCCAAAAGTTAACTGTTGACACACGCACACCCAAACTAGCTCTCAGAGTTGGCACAGTCCAAACCAAGACTTACACAAATGCTGATAACAGGTAACATAACTGGTTGCAGCAGGTGTCTTGCTAAGACATGGATATTAAGGGTGGGGATTCCACACCCATCTCATGGTGGCAGCTTTGACTGTCATGACCAGTTGTTGCCCAGGGGGGATGTAGGCCCTGTGGTGCCAGATTTCCTTCTTTGTTCTTCCCAAGAGAAATTAGGAATAATGAATTTTAAACGAAATAACCTATATTTTCACTTAAAAATCCTGATGATGCCAATAGGTTGCTAAGCTCAGTTATACAGTTCCCAAACTGCCACATTTTACAAGGCAGACCCCAGTCACAGTGGGGTCAGTATTTCATATTATCACTTTAGGGCAGTGTCAGTTCCTTCCCATCATTTTCAACACTCACACTGATAGGAAATGGCTATTTGCTCCATAGCTATACACTGTTTAAGGGCTGCTTCCTCGGCTCTGGCAAGAATCTCTGAACCTTTGAAATAAAGGCTTTGTCCCAGTGATGTGCTGGAGTTGGCTCACACTAGCCTGTGAAAGTCAATTGCGCCCATCTCGTCCCAGCTCCATGTTCTGTGACATCACGTTAGCAGCCTGAAATCAGCCACGGCAAGAGTATTCACCCGCATGAATCTACAAGCGTTATAGACCAGAACTTTTTTTCCCCTAGAGAGCCAGTTGTTAAATGCTTAGCAGCACAGCACTGCTATAAGGATTCAGATTTTGCCAAGGAGTGGTGGGGATGCAGAGGAAAAGAGAATAGTTTCATTTTTCTAGTTACTTAAGAATTCACATGAATGTGTGCAGTGGACATTTTGACAGCTCCTTCTCTGTAATACCCCTAGATACCCACTAAGAGGACTCAGAATAATGTTCATACAATAAGATGCCCAGATTTTGGCTCACACCTGCAATCCTAGCACTCTGGGAGGCTGAAGCGCGTGGATCGCTCAAGGTCAGTAGTTTCAAACCAGCCTGAGCAAGAGCGAGACCCTGTCTCTACTAAAAATAGAAAGAAATTAATTGGCCAACTTAACATCATAAACAACATAGAAAAAATTAGCTGGGCATGGTGGCGCATGCCTGTAGTCCCAGCTACTTGGGAGGCTGAGGCAGAATGATTGTTTGAGCCCAGGAGTTTGAGGTTGCTACGAGCTAAGGCTGACACCTCGGCACTGTAGCCCGGGCAACAGAATGAGACTTGGTCTGAAAAAAAAAGAAGATGCCCAGATTTTAAGAGTACTGTCTGATGAGCTTTTACTATGACATACATCATGTACCCACCGCAACAATCAAGATGAAGAGCATCTCCGTCCCTCCAGAATGTTCCTCCCACCCCTCTCCAGCCAGTCCTCCACCATAGGCAAGCACTGTTCTGATTTTTATCCTGATGATTAATTTTGTCTTGGACCTTTATGTAAATGGAATCACACAGCAGGTGCTCTTTTGTGTCTGGATTATTTCACTCAGAATAATGTTTTGGGACTCATCCACGTCCTCGCCCATACCAATAGTTTATTCATTTTTATCGCTCAGTAGTCTCCCTTGGAATGAACAGTCCTGATATAATCTTAATCCTGAAACTCACCCCACCTCTGGGTAAGGGCCCATTAAAATTTGATTTTTATTGATTGATCCTGGAAAAGAAAACTTCTTCCCACCTCTTGGGACAGTAGGTCACAAGAGATTTAGGTAGACTTGCCTTTCTCCACCAAGAGAATGATGGAGCTGAGGACAAACTATGCATTTGATCCTTTCTGTTTGGGGGCAGTATTGGATTCACTGTGGCATACCAAGTATCCCCAGAGTTCAAAGGCCCCCACTTCCCCTATTTTCTCTCATAAGTTTCATTCCAAAGCTGGGGGCCTCTCAGATCCAAAGTTGTCTTCCATGTTCCCCCCAGAAGGCTTAGCAATTCCTCATGCCAGTATACTACTTCTGATGACCTGCATGGTCACAGTTGTAATGTACCTTCTTTTAGTACAACACGGATAAGAGGTGTTTTCTGAATTGAGTGGCTCTATCTCAGCACAGTTCTCTGTTTCCCTAATTCAGAATGTACCCTGGGGCAGAAACTGCTGGGGCTGTCACCAGCTAGTAAGAAGCCCCTATTACTGTTTGGACAGAAGTGGTTCCATGCCCACAAGTTAAACATCTTGCCTTGTGCCGAAACAACTTGGGTTGTACAAATGAAGAACTATCCACAAAGAAGGGAGTGATGAGAGGTAGGGAAAATATTCAAAGCAATACACAGAGGAAATTCTGAAAGATGAATCTCTCCCCCAGAGGTTTTGGCAACATTTTAGCCTTTTGGGCAGCATGTATTGAGTGGTGGCTCTGCCACTTTGTCACATCCCTTAACCTTAGGTCTCTTATTGTATATCTGCAGGAATAGAGGCTCAGAGGCTTTCAGGGCCAGGATTCAGAGCCAGCCACCTTTGACTCCAATTCCCATGTTTCCTTCAGCAGGTAGGCTGTTTCTAGACGGCAACTGCAGTTTTACATCTGCTTCTTCTTGATACCCTAGGGGTCTAACTGGTTTAGACCTGGTCTAACTGGTCTATTTTTCTTTAATTTCTTTGCTTAGGAAAATTGTTCAATCTCTTAGATTACTGAACATTTACAGCATGTATGTCCCTGTATTTGGTGCTGTGGAAGATACAAAATAATACAAACCAATACAATGTAGCTGCCTTACATGGAACCACGATTTGAAAGAGCCAAATATAGCATACACAAAAAACGTCATATAGCATACAAAAGGTTACCATGTAAGACAGAGGACAAGGCTTAAAGGTGAACAGCCAAGTTCAGAAGGAAAAACAGACAGCTGGAGAAAAATGGGGAGGAAAAGCCTAGAGAAGGAAAAGATTTGTGTGAGGAAGTTTCAGAAAGAAGGAGAAGTAAACCATCCCCTCCCCAGCCCTACCCCCAAGCTAGAAACCTCTGACCTCTTCTGGGTGAAAAGTTTGAGTGGCACTGTGAACTTGACTGAGAAGACTAAATCAGGAACTAAATCAAAAGGAAGTCATCTAAAACGATCCTGGGGGAGGGTGGGAGGTTTGATGAAATTTGTGTTTCATGGAGAAACACAGCAAGCTGAAAGGGCTAGGTGGTTTTGCAGGTGATCCCTCCTGGACAAGGAAAGACTAGGGAGGCGAAGGCAAGGAAGGGAGAGAGGGGAACTGGCTTGTTTTCAGTGTGGGAAGTGTACAGTGTGTGTGTTGTCAGCAGTGGCAGAGGGGGAAGGTAGCTGTTTAGGGGGTAAGGCAGGAGGAAAGTCAGAAAGGACACTGGGAGAAACCTGAACTAACAGTAAAAGTGATCAGAAGGCAGATGTCTAAAAACATTGCTCACAATGACATGGCAACAGGGTAAGTACAGGCAGAGGGACCAGGTTTCCCCACTGCTGTGTCCCTGCAGACTCTAGGATCTGTTCAAACAGAAAGTTTTACTGAGAACTCCCACGCTAGCAGGGCACTGCTGTAGGTGTCGCGGGGGTAGGGCACTTTACACACACGGACGGGGCCCTTGCTCTAGCTCAGAGGGTTGTTGTGAGGATTATACTTGAGCTACCGCGTGTAAAGGGAATAGTAACTGCAATTTAAGGGCAAGTTATTATTACTCACTTCCATTAACTGCGGATGAACCATAGGCGCCCAGCGCAGTGCCTGCGTGTGCTCCTATCGAAGGACTGAGGAAAACCTTCACGATCTAGCGAGGGAGATACTCAGTTTCCTTACCGCAAAGCACACTTTACAAGCACGGCCCTAAGGGAGGAGCGCAAGGCCCCGCGGCGCGGGCGCGGCCGGGAGGGCACTCCTGGCGCTGGACACCGCGGGAGGCCCGGGTCACTGGGCTCCGGGCCGCAAAGGGGCGGGCCCAGAACTGCGGAGAAAACTCCCGAAGCCAGGGAGGGGGCTTGGAAGCGCCACAGACCACGCCGGGGACATTAGGCTGGCGGCGCCGCCGAGCCCCGCCACCCTCCGGAACTCCCGAGGTAGCGCCTGGGGCTCGGCGGCCTCCACAGCCCGCGAGCCCCCGGCCCGGACCAGCCGTGACCACCGGCCCCAGGCCCGCAGCCCAGCGTCCCGCCAGGCCCCAACCCCACCGGGCAGCCACGCCCGGGGCTCTCGGCCCGCCGCGCCGCGCTCTCGGCTCCCCCGCGCTCTCGAGTCGCGCGCTCTGGCCCCGCCCTCTGACGCCCCGGGGCGTGGCTTCCCCGTCACGTGACGGGGAGTGACCTCGCCGCCCGGCGCCATGGGGGCCTCGGACCCGGAAGTGGCGCCTTGGGCTCGCGGCGGGGCCGCGGGGATGGCGGGAGCCGGAGCTGGAGCCGGAGCTCGCGGCGGAGCGGCAGCGGGGGTCGAGGCCCGAGCTCGCGATCCGCCGCCCGCGCACCGCGCACACCCGCGCCACCCTCGGCCCGCGGCGCAGCCCTCGGCCCGCAGGATGGACAGCGCGAACGGGGGTCTGGGCTCCGGGGACAACGCCCCGACCACTGAGGCTCTCTTCGTGGCCCTGGGCGCGGGTGTGACGGCGCTCAGCCACCCGCTGCTCTACGTGAAGCTGCTCATCCAGGTGGGGGACTAGGGGCGCCGCAAGGGGATGGGAGGCTGCTATGAAGGTGACAGACTGGGATCTGGAGGAGAATTGGTGCGGAGGAGTCAATGGCGACGGATTTGGGAGAGGGGCGGGGACAGCGGGTTTGGGGGGCCGAAGGGAGCCGGAGGGGGACGAAGGGATCGGAGCCACAGATTTCGGAGAGGGTGGGAGGAACTCGCGATTTGGGGAGTTTGAGGGGGCGATGGGCTGGGGGCGATGGACTTGGGATAGGGCCGGGTGAGGGAAGAAGCGACAGAATTGGGGGAGGGGCGAGAAGTTTTGGTGAATGAGTGGGGACCAAGGTAAAGTGTTTAGAAGGTGAGGAGCACATATTTGGGGTAGAGGGGGACAGGTGCTCTGGATCTAACAGATGGATTTAAAGCGTCTTTGGGGGGACAAAAGATAGGCACCAGAGCCAAAAATTTAAGAAGGAAGGAAGGTCATCAGACTTGGGGCAGAAGGGACGGAGGTATTGGAGTTAATGGTGACGGAATTTGGTGGGAGAATGCTAAAGCAAAACATTTAGCAGAGGAGGGCTATCGGTTTACCGGAGATGGGGGCTCTGGATTTGATGGTGACGACAGATTTGGTGGGAGGAGGGGACGGGGTGACGCATTTGGGGGGAGGGAAACGGATAGGGCCACGCTTTGGGGGAGGGGAGCGGCAGCATTGTGTCTGGAGAGGGGAGCGAGGGGGAGGGTTTTAGGGGGAAGAGGATGACGCATTTGGAGGGGAAATGGAAGTCTTTCTGGGGTCGGGAGGTAGGGAGACAGGAATCACAGTGCTTGTGTAAGGAGAGGGATGAGAAGGGGCGTGGGAGTATTGGGATTAGGCAGAAGGGCCGTGGAGACATAAGGCGGCAGGATAGGTAGGGGCTAGCAGAAATTGAGATGGAGGTGGGGATGTCTCTAAAATGGAGGGACGCATGGGCTCTTGGCGTATTTGGTGGTAGCCAGCGATGCTGTACAGATGAAGTGTGCTGCTTGAGAGAGAGACTGGGCTGGAAGGGGTGTGTGCATGGAGGTGTGCGTTTGGCAGAACTCTGTGGGTGTGACTGAGATGGGCACGCTTTTGATGGGGGCCTTTAGGCCTGAACTGATACCTGAAGTGTAGGCTAGAGTTCTCCAGTTTAGAAGAGTGGGGAGTAGGAAAAGACTGAGATATGGAGACTTATCCACAATTTCTAGATTTGAGTTGAGGTAAGTGGGTGTCAGATTTTACCGTCCTTATAAATGAACTGAAAGAATGGGAAATAGAGTTGAAATGAGAGGCCCTTGAAAATGGGAGTAATTGAAATCTGGGCTCTGAGGAATGGGGCTAATAGGTTTTTAGGTTTGACCAGGAATATGACAAGGAATGAGGAGATTCAGTCAGGGGCGTCAGGGTGCCTGACTAGACTCTGATTGGAACTGAGACTGGAAAATGGCTGATGGGAGAAGGTGGAGACCAAGATTGGCCTTCAGTTGTGGTGAAGGCTGCTTTTCTTATAAGATTAAGGTTGTGTTTGTAGCAGTAGAGCCAGAAGATGTGGGAGAGAAATTGATGCTTTGGAACTGGTGGTGCCTGGGATGTAGAGGGTACTGGAGACTGATGAAGTGAGGCTGGGCGAAGGCTGGGATTTGGGGCGGCAGGTGGAGGGGTCTGTGGAATGGAGGATGCTGGAGCAAGGAAGGGGTGGGCTCAGTGTGAGGGAAGTGAGGAAGTGTCTTCATCATTTGGAAGATGGTGGATTTGGTTTATAGGTTTGAAAAGAAGATTGAAATAGGGTGGTTTGGAAAGGAATTTGAGGAATAAGGGTGACCAAAGGGTAGATGGTTGGGTGAGGATGGATGAGCCCAGTTGGGCTGACAGAGGTGGCCTGTCTGATTTGAACCCAGCTGGTGCTGAGTTTAATGTAGTTTGGGGTGGGATCTTTTTTTTTTTTTTTTTTTGAGACAGAGTCTCACTTTGTTGCCCAGGCTAGAGTGAGTGCCGTGGTGTCAGCCTGGCTCACAGCAACCTCAATCTCCTGGGCTCAGCGATCCTACTGTCTCAGCCTCCCGAGTAGCTGGGACTACAGGCAGCACCACCATGCCCGGCTAATTTTTTGTATATATATTTTTAGTTGGTCAATTAATTTCTTTCTATTTTTGGTAGAGACGGGGTCTCGCTCAGGCTGGTTTCGAACTCCTGACCTTGAGCAATCCGCCCGCCTCGGGCCTCCCAAAGTGCTAGGATTACAGGCGTGAGCCACCGCGCCCGGCCTGGGGTGGGATCTTAAATGAGTATAGTTTGAGAATCAGAAACAGTCAGATTACTGCGAGGGAGTGTGGCATGAGTAGAGTGACAGATTCGGTAATTGTCTAGATTAAGTGAGTAGGAATGTAGTGCCTTAGATTGGGGAGTGTGGGTGTCAGGTTTGGGAGTTGGAGACTTGAAGACAAGGGACTGGCCCTGCCTGGATCTGATAGAGGGCCAGAGCTGTGGTTAGGTCTGAGTTAACAGATTGGAGGATGAAATTGAGTGAGCATGACTTGGGAACAAATAATTAAAACCTAGAGGTGAGAGGAATGGGGCTGAGATATGGCCAGTGTGCCTTTGATAACTTGAGTATTGGTTAAGAAAATAGATTCAACAGATTTGGGAGCCATGGGGTTGTGGGGTGAAAGGACACAGATTTAAGGGGGAATCAGTAGGATTCCCAAATTATAGTGACTAGACTGAGTATGGCAGCAAAAGAGCAGTAGCTGAGACTTGGAGTGGAAGGTAGAAAGGGAAAATCACCTGTATTTAAGAGAACAAAATCAAAACAGAACTATACTCAGAGCCTTCAAGTTTTTAACCCAGAAGGGAAAAGGTCTAGAAGCAGAGGGCTGACTGCCTGGGTCAGCCGACTCACCCCTTTCCTCCTGCGGCTCCCCTCAGCCAGAACTTTTTTAAAAAAAAAACCCCATCATAGAGGAGTTTGTAAATTTATAATTAATAATGTTATGTCTCTCAGAATCATATCCACAAGACACAGAAAAGCACTAGAAGCATAATCCAGTGTATAAGTAGAGCTTGCTAACCTGTCATTTCTACTCCCTCCCACGGCTGCAGGCCCTGTCCTCTTCCATGTCCAAGGGAGCTGCTCTTCTGGTCACTGAACCCGGCTGGCCTGCTTGGACGACATAGGGCTGGGGTCCTGGCCCCCTGCCAAGGGAGGGTGGGGCCTTCTCCTCCCCACCTAGGCGCTGGTCTCCCAGACTCTCTGCCTCCTGCCCGGCAGCGGTCTGTCTCCACATTAATTGGCAGCGCAACAAATGGCCTCACCCTCAGCAGACACCCCGCCTCCGCACATTGATACGGATGGCTTGGTCTTCTCCCACTCGCGTGCTTAACAAATACTTTAGTTATAATGAGCATCTGGAAAGCAAGAACTATAATGGTCTTGTAGAAATCAGGGGGGTCATGTCACAGGGATACCGGATGATCGAGATGAGAACACGGCGGAGGACTTGCTTGAGGAGCGACTGTGACTGGAGCTGATGGTGTGCTCAGCCTGGGCATGGCAGGCATAGATGTGCAGGGGCCTGCGGGAGGCTTGCTAAGGAATTTGAGTTTGGGATGGACTCGAATGAGTGACGTAGGGCTGAGCTGTCTGAAGGTTGGGACTGAGATTTGGGTGTCATGTGTTTTGATCCTGCCACATTCGGAATTGAGATTAGAATGCAGTTTTTAGCCTGGAGGTGAGAATTAAGTGAGATTTATTCTGAGAAGAGAGTGGGGTTTGAGTACATAGAAATGGGGGTGTCTACACTGGACATATCTGGGATTTGACGGTAAGAATGTTGGGGAGTGGGTGTGACTTGGACTGCGGTTGGGGTAGTGTCTATGACTAGACATTTCTGTTCATTGGGAGATTACTCACTGCTATGTTATAGACACTGATGAGATCTCTGGTGTGTTTTGATGGGGAAAACATTAACAGGAACAGACTTAGAATTTGTGGGAGAAGAGCTAGAGGCCTGGGAAGGAGGAGCAGCAGTGGGACTGAATCACCAGTAGAGTTTTATCTTCCTTTATCTTTACTAATCTAAAGGTGGGTCATGAGCCGATGCCCCCCACCCTTGGGACCAACGTGCTGGGGAGGAAGGTCCTCTATCTGCCAAGCTTCTTCACCTACGGTGAGTGTGCTACCCAGGCAGGAATGCCTATACCGACAAAAAAGAGGTCCCCAGTGGGGAGCAGGGACCCCACCATGCAGCATGACACTCAGAGTGGAGCTGGCAGAGAGGAGGGGATTCAAGAGTGTGGCTGGAAGTGTCAGGATGTCGGGCAGGAACAGGTGAACAATACAACTTTGGTCTAGTTCCTCTGCCTGCAGCTGCCAGCCACCAACCCAGGCAGCAGGAGGGGACAGACAGGTGCCTGAGACAGGGGCCAATCCAGAATACTGGTCCCTGTCATCCCTTTGCCCCATGTTGTGCCTGGCAGTGGAGGTGGGGTGTTTCCTTTTGCCTGCTGAGCAGTCCCTGCTGTTACTAGCTGTTCTGCTATTCTGCCCCTCCTTCAGGAGGCCTGTGGGGCCCTCCCATGTTCTTTACTTCATCCCACCCCTTGTCCCAGGTCCCCTGCATTCCTCAGGCAGTGGTGCCGCTCGCTCTGGTGCCTCCATCTACTGGCTGTAGCATGGTGCGCAGGGGGTGCGCCACTGTGTGCCCCTGGCCAGCAATTTCCGCTCCAGCCTGCGGGTCTGCTCGGCTGCTTCACGCCCAGGCCCCTCACTCGAGCCCCCGTCTGTCCACCAGGAAGCCCGCCTTGCTGCCTCTGCTGCTCATCCCTGGCCCACAGGTGCCGGCTGGCAAAGGTCCTTTCGTGTCTTCCTGTCCCCCATTGCTGTCCCTCTTCCCATCCCCACCCTCAGCAGATGGGCTGTGATGGAGGCCTTCTTTACTTTTATTTATTTTTTTGTTTTCGTTTTTTAGAGATAGGGTCTTGCTCTGTCGCTCAGGCTGGAGTGCAATAGCGTCATCCTAGCTCACTGCAGCCTCAAACTCCTGGGCTCAAGCAATCTTCCCACCTCAGCCTCCCGAGTAGCTGTGACCACAGGCGCGCCCTGGCTCGCCTGGCTGCAGGCTTTCTTTAAATGTGCCCTTTTTCTCCACATTCATAGCCAGCGTACCATTCTAGGCTAGTCTCCTCTTGTTTAAGGCACCTCTGCTCTTACCCGTTTGGTTAGTCCAGAAGATTCTTTGAAAATCTTTCTGCTGAATAACTTAGAGCTTGGCCTCTATGTTACCTTTCCATGTCACACACTGTTGGCAGAAGCAGATGTCACATTTCTCTTCCAGTTTTGTCCCTGTGTTGAGTGCAGAGTCTAGGGCCAGGCAGAATGTGACATTTTAAAGCTGTCAGTGTAGAGCAGAGGAAAGTCACAGCAGTGGGAAGGCACCCCCACTGTTGTATGGTGGAGCCAGTGTCCAGAGATGACACTGGATTTGTGGCAGCCAGCGTGGAGAGCTACCAGCCCCCTCACTGTGGTTTCTCTGTGTTTGGCTCTAAGTGCTGTGTCAGAGATGGGTGATAGAACCCAGATCACCTCTATTCATGTCACACAGCCGTTCCCAAAGGTACCCAGGGTAGAGAGGCCTTGACTCCCATCCTACTGCCTCTTGTAAAGGTGAGCAGAGTTCTGAGGTGTCCCCAGCCCTATTTATCTAAATGTAGTTTCAATCCAGATGTGAGCAGATGTCCGTTGGGTGTTTCCAGACACCACACCTGATCTGGAGTCTGGCTGTCCAGTACTTTCTGGACAGTATCTCTCCATGTCATGGAAGAAAGCACCACAGCTGTCGTGACATTCTCCAGTGTAAAGGAAAGGACTCCCCAGAGGGTCTCCAGGCACTGCAGAAAGGCCCTGGAATGACGCAGCCCCTGGCCGGCCCTGGGGCCCTTTCGCCCACAGAGGCCTTTGTAGGCATTTCAGCACACGGTTCTCTGCTCTCCCTCGTTCAGTTCATCTCTATAATGGGAGAAGTAAGGGTCCTTACTCCAGTTTTACTGGCAGGCAAATCAGATAGAAAGAAGGTAAGTGGCTCTTCTGCTGCTGCTGTGGGGATGGAAACATCTGCCCCACGTGTGGAAGCCAGCTGGTGGCGAAGACAGCGTGCCACTCCACGTCCTACAACGCCAGTCTTCTGCGAGTGCCCTCGCGAGACGAGCTTGCTGAAATGGCCGCCTCTGGTCAAGGAAATTTTGAGTTGCTGGACCTTGCAGAATTTGCTAAAAAGCAGCCATGGTGGCGCTGTTTGGGCAGGAATCTGGGCCTTTGGCTGAAAAGTATAGCGTGGCAACCCAGCTGTTAATTGGAGACGTCACTGGATGGTGTACAGGGTTCATATTCCAGAAGGTTGGAAAGTTGGCTGCAACAGCTGTGGGAGGTGGATGTTTTCTTCTTCAGCTTGCAAACCATACTGGTTACATCAAAGTTGATTGGCAACAAGTAGAGAAGGACATGAAGAAAACCAAAGGGCAGCTGAAGATCCGTAAGAGCAACCAGATACCTATCGAGGTCAAGAGCAAAGCTGAGGAGGTGGTTTCATTTGTGAAGAAGAATGTTCTAGTGACTAGGGGAGGTTTTGGAGGCTTTCTGCTTGGCATGGCGTCCTAAGAAGGATGACTTCACTTCCATTGTTCCTGGTTTTTTACAGCCAGCAGCCTGTACACTCCATCATAGGACACTGAGTCTCTCATCTTCTCCCATGCCTTCCTCCCTGCCGTGGCAATTCTGAATGGCTTCTGTAGGCACTGTTGGTACAAGTTATTACAGCCCTACCATGGACTTAATGGTGGCAGAAGAGGCAATAGACGTTAGCTCTCCTTCCAGTACACTCCCCACTTGGCCAGTCTGTAGGTCAGCAAGAATGTTCCTTTTCCTCCTACATAAGATACTTATCAGAACATGTTGCAAGATGGTTCACCATGAAGGATGAGTGGATCCTTAAAGGTTGTCCCAAATTTTGATTTGGAAAAGAAATAAGCACGTAGCTTATTATGTGCTGTATGGAAAGGAACTGAATACGTTTGCCTTTAAGCATGGGGAAAAAAAAGAAAGTAAGTGTTTTGCTCAAGGTTACAGGCTGAGACTTTATCCTGAGAAGCTCCCTGGTCCTGACCAGGACCTCCCCTCCCCAAACAAACCTTCCTTCTGCCTGTTCACTCTGTGAAGTAGGGCACTTGCCATGTCACCCTGCGTCCCCTGCCCTACTACACCTCCTCTCTTTCCAGCCCACCCCATCTCCAGAAACCACATAGACAGGTAACAGGTGCTGGGCTGGGCTATGCTGGCTGGCAGACATGTTGCAGAGGAGCAAAAGGCACATTTGCTTGTTCCTGCCTCTGTGAGGTGCTAGAGAGCCAAAGTCAGGGGCTGGAGCATGTTGTCTGAAAATATTCTGCTAGCTTCCAGGTATGCAGGTTTATAAAAATACCCTGCCTTTTTTTTTTTTTTTTTTTTTTTTTTTTTTTTTGAGACAGAGTCTCGCTTTGTTGCCCAGGCTAGAGTGAGTGCCGTGGCGTCCTAGCTCACAGCAACCTCAAACTCCTGGGCTCGAGTGATCCTTCTGCCTCAGCCTCCCGGGTAGCTGGGACTACAGGCATGCGCCACCATGCCCGGCTAATTTTTTATATATATATCAGTTGGCCAATTAATTTCTTTCTATTTATAGTAGAGACGGGGTCTCGCTCTTGCTCAGGCTGGTTTTGAACTCCTGACCTTGAGCAATCCGCCCGCCTCGGCCTCCCAAGAGCTAGGATTACAGGCGTGAGCCACAGTGCCCGGCCTACCCTGCCTTTTTGAATAAATTTTAAAAGTTGATGTAGGGCCGGGCACGGTGGCTCACGCCCATAATCCTAGCACTCTAGGAGGCCGAGGTGGGCGGATCGCTCAAGGTCAGGAGTTTGAAACCAGCCTGAGCAAGAGCGAGACCCCGTCTCTACTATAAATAGAAACAAATTAATTGGTCAACTAATATATATAGAAAAAATGAGCCGGGCATGGTGGCACATGCCTGTAGTCCTAACTACTCGGGAGGCTGAAGCAGTAGTATCGCTTACACCCAGGAGTTTGAGGTTGCTGTGAGCTAGGCTGAGGCCACAGCACTCACTCTATCCTGGCCAACAAAGTGAGACTGTCTCAAAAAAAATAAATAAGTTGATGTAAAAGGCCGGGCGTGGTGGCTTACCCCTGTAATCCTAGCACTCTGGGAGGCTGGGGTGGAAGGATCACTCAAGGTCAGGAGTTTGAGACCAGCCTGAGCAAGAGTGAGACCCCATCTCTACTAAAAATAGAAAGAAATTAACTGGCCAACTAAAAATATATAGAAAAAATTAGCCAGGGCCGGGCCCAGTGGCTCACGCCTGTAATCCTAGCACTCTGGGAGGCCAAGGCGGGGGAGGATCACTTGAGGTCAGGAGTCCAGAACCAGCCTGAGCAAGAGCGAGACCCCATCTCTACTAAAAAAAATTAGAAAGAAATTAATTGGCCAACTAATACATATAGAAAAATTTAGCCAGGCATGGTGGTGAATGCCTGTAGTCCCAGCTACTCAGGAGACTAAGACAGAAGGATCGCTTGAGTCCAGGAGTTTGAGGCTGCTGTGAGCTAGGCTGATGCCACGGCACTCTAGCCTGGGGCAACAGAGTGAGACTCTGTCTCAAAAAAAAAAAAAAAGCTGATGTAAAACAATGAGATACCATCTTTAGAAAGTTAGGCTAGTGAAAAAGCACTAACTCATACGGGTAGGGTCTAGCTCCCCTGGCCATTTTAAGGTTTTTCTATAGAATTGTTCATTGGTGCTGCTTTTTTAGTTACTTCTTCACAGACTTGTTTTTCCTTTGACTAATAAATGCCAGCAGGTGCCAGCTGGTGTAATGGGTAGGGACTGACCTGGCTGTGGGCGTGTTCTGGGGACGTTCTTGAGCACGTCTCCTGGGAGCCCTTCCTTTCCTTTTGAGTCCTCCCTTAGGTTGCAGGCATCATTGTCTCTGGGCGCTCTCTCGAACGCTCGCGCGCTCTCTGTCTCGCTCTCTCTCTCTCTCTCTTTCTCTCTCTTTCCTTTTTTTCTTTTCCCAGATAAAAACATAATTTATAAGCAATAGAATTATTTTCTGGGTTACAGCACTTAAATTGTTGAGTTGAGAAATCATAGTTGAGTTTGCCAAGTAGAGTTTTAAAGCTAAAAAAAAGAAAATCTATGAATTTGTTTGTCAAAAATATGTTTTAAAGGTTTTACAGCAAGAAACAGGGGCTAGAAGACATTTGGGAATCGGGGCCTCACTGCCTCCAGGTCCGGGATGGTGTTCCCTCCCGTGCTTTAGGTGGCAGTTACTTGAAGGACAGGCTGCATCTGGTCTGGGTGTGTGTGTGACCCAGGAGTGGGGCCACTGGGCTGGACGTGACCCTGCCACTTCTGTTTGCTTGTAGCCAAGTACATTGTGCAAGTGGATGGTAAGATAGGGCTGTTCCGAGGCCTGAGCCCCCGGCTGATGTCCAACGCGCTCTCCACCGTGACCCGGGGCAGTATGAAGAAGGTAAGCTCGTGACGAAGCCAGGAGCAGTTGCCTGAGATTGCCCCACGCTGGCCACCCCCAGAGGCAGCACATGTGCCTGGTCCCGCCTCCCTTTCCTGAGCTGATGGAACCCCACTCTGGCACGTGGGAGGGCTCATGCCCCACAGTCCTCCCTCTTTCCCACAGCTATGACACCAACAGTGGCTTTCTTTTCCTCCAAATTCTGGGGCTGGGGTTACCTGAAGCAGGCCCAGCTTGTGGACACTGCAGGGAAAATATTAGGAGCGGGTTCCTGCCGTCAGTGTCCCTTAAGAGTTGTATTAAGAGGCACAGCTATACTCTGCTTTGGGCCCTCCTCTGCTTTTGGTTTCAGGTTTTCCCTCCAGATGAGATTGAGCAGGTTTCCAACAAGGATGACATGAAGACTTCGCTGAGGAAAGTAGTGAAGGAGGTGGGCATGGAGAGCTGGAGCGGGGCAGGTGCGGGGAGGGTCCGAATGTTCTCATCCCTGAGTTGGACAGTAATGGAGGTCACTGAACAGTAACGGAGTTGGGTCCTTGTGTGTGCGTGGATGGGGTGGCACTTGGAAGGAGCCCCAGCCTGGACACTGGGAGTCCCAGAGAGCCTTCTCAGCAGCCACTGGGCCTAGCCTGGGACCTGGCAGCACTTCCGGGTGGAGGGGATTAAGGGTGGGCAGCAAGGGGAGCCATCCTTGGTGGACCGCGCCCATGTGAGAGCTGAGGGATCTCGGTTTTCCCCAAAACAACTAGTCGCTCCCTGCAAGTGCCAGTTCCAGAGACAGGCCCGACCGAGTCCCCGCCCTCTGCTCTCTTCCAGACGTCCTACGAGATGATGATGCAGTGCGTGTCCCGCATGCTGGCGCATCCCCTGCACGGTGAGCCGCCCTGTGGGAGGCCGCACTTAAGCCACAGTCCAGTGTGGGTGGGAGGTGGGGCCCCCCCTTGCGGACTGTTGATAGGCAGGGGCAGCACGACTGGGAGGTGGCAGGGGTGGGGGGTATTCCCCTGGAACCCCGCTGAGGAGAGACTGGCCATGAGTCTTTTCCAAAGGGAGCTGGGACTTTCCAGGCCGAGAAGATGGAATGCTGTGGTCATGGGTGTGACAGGGAATCCCAGAGGCCTTCTTCCTCTCCTGCACTCTGACAGGCCACGTTGCCCAGTGGCCACTCTGCACTGCGCACCCTGTAGTTCAGGTGTTGTGGGCTTTGGCCACTATGTCACCTCTGTATGTCTTCTTTCTTCTCCAGTTATCTCAATGCGCTGCATGGTCCAGTTTGTGGGACGGGAGGCCAAGTACAGGTGAGTGATTCTTCCTGGCTGGCAGGAGTGGCCCTCTTACCCTTCAGGGTCTGCCAGGGCAGGCCATGCGGGGCTCAGTGGCCATGCCTTCTCTGCCCTGGTCCTCTGTGGGAGCCCAGCCTGCTCCTGGCCTCTGAGGGATATGCTGGTGGCTTCCGTGGCCTGTGTCTGGGCCACGTCCTCTGCTCCCTCTCTCGTCAGGGGCCGCCCTCGCTGGGCCTAGATGCGTTGCAGAGGGTGAGTAGGATTGGAGTCTGCTTGGCTTATGAATTCTGGCACCAGGGCTGATTCTGCCACTTAGAAGTCAGCTGAGGTCCCCTCCTGAACCCCCGAGGTTATGCCCTAATGATTTCTCCAGCTGTCATAGAACCTGGCTCATAGCTCCTTTCGTCCCTTTGTCCTCTGTGAAGCAGCTGCCCGCCCTGTGGGCTTACGGCTTATCCCCCTAATCGTACATCAGGCCTAGATTTCTGCGCGTGGCCCTGAGCGGGTGCTGGGGGCACATGTTTGACACAGCCCCTTCCCAGGGCACTTATGCCTTCCCTGCCCCTCTGAGGCCAGCGCAGGGCAGGAGGCGCGTCCTAGAGGCACGTGGCAGGAGAACACACCCAGGTCACCCTTCCTCTCTATGACTCTAATTTTCTGGGGTCAGCTGTTTTCTGCAGCTGTCCTGTGGGGCCTCCACCCCAGGAAGCTTGGCTGCCACAGTGCTGGTGCCTCATTTTGGGTTCACTAGTGGGGAAATTAGCACGTTCCCCCAGTCCGAAGTGTGAGGTTGGTAGATGGGACCCGGAGAGAATAATCTGGCTGAGAACCACAGTGGGCCCAGCCCCTGTTCTGAGAGTGGCCATGGACCTGGAAGGGCTGGCGTGCCCCTGGACCAGGGCCAGCCAGCGCTTTAGCGCCCACTGTCTTTGTGCATTCCCTCCGTTCAGGCCAGCTGATGTTTCTAGCCACTGTTCACAGAGGTTGAGATTGCGCCTCCTTGGCACTTCATACCTTAGACACCACAGCCTGTCCTCTGATGTCTAACAGGTGCAGTGGCCAGGGCACTAGTCCCCAGGCTCCCTGGGGCAGGTGCCTTTTCCCAGGCTGCTTCCAGGGCCCCCTGCTGCAGGGCCCTGCATTCCTTCCCTGCCCTCTGGGAAGGCGATTCCACTCACCACCGCCTCCTGCTCTCGGTCTTGGGTGGGCACACGGACTCCTCTGCCAGCAGGTTGTTTACCCAGAGATAAGCAGAGGCCAGGTAGGAGTTGGGCATGCTGCCTTTGCAGTGGTGGCCCAAGCTGGGAGGTTTGTTCCTACACTGCAGATCCCACAGAAGAGCAGCAGGCACCGCTAGGTCTTCCGCCCCGTGGGGGGTTGCCTTTCCCCAGTCCGTGAACTGTGTAAACTCGTCCTTACCCCAGACAAGAGCTCTCTGTTTTTCTACTTGGCTTCTTCTGGGTAACAGTCCTTCCCATCCTGGCCAGGCCTGGCTGGGTCTAAGCAGGGCTGGTCGACTCTGCTTGGTGACCCGGTGACCTTGTCTCCCTGTATTGCCTTCTTCACAGTGGCGTGCTGAGCTCCATTGGGAAGATTTTCAAAGAGGAGGGGCTGCTGGGATTCTTCGTGTACGTGAGTTTATGCACCCCATAACAGGCCACGGGGCATGGCTGCACTAACCAGTGTGTCCTCAACCTCTCAGGCCAAGCTGCTGACCCCAGACCAACCGCAGGGCTCCGCCCGCCTCAGTGGCTGCAGTCAGCTGCACAGAGCTCCGTAGCCCGGCTGAGCTACGGATCATCACAACCAAAGCTGCCCAGCTCTTTTCAGGTCGTGGCTCCCCTAAAAACAGAACGGTTTGTCCCGCACACTGGGAGATGGACTGGCCAGCCCCCTCCAGGCCCCATCCCTCTGCCCTGGGGCTGGGGCAGGGCATGGAGCTGGACTTCACGAGCGGGGCACTACATAGCCGCCCTTGGCTTACTGCTAGAAAATGACTGGAAATCTGTGTCTTGGATTGCAGGTTGAGTTCTGGCAGCTCATAGGCTGATTCCAGCCAGTGGATTCTGTTTGACATAGCATTTCTGACAAATTAATTGTCGACATTTAACATTTCAGATATTTCACACCAAAATCCATGTTTCTGGCTTCTCTTGAAAAGTCAGAAAATCTGGCCCTGCTGGGCTAGTGTTTCTGTAGAGCAGCCACTGGCTGGAGCCCAGGGGCTGCCCCTTTGGCCAAGCACAGTCTCCTGAGGGCCACAGACCCCCTGCACTCTTTGTTGTCCCACGTCCGGCTTGCCTCATCTATAAAGAGAGCTCATGCTGAAGAGACTGGTTTAGAAAGAAGAAATCTCAGAGGGGAAGAACCCAGAAGCCAGGCTTGACAAGTGTGTGGGTTTTTTTTTTTTTTTTTTTTTTTAAGGGTCTCGCTTTGTCACCCAGGCTGCAGTGCAGTGATATCATCATAGCTCACTACAACCTCCACTCCTGGGCTCAGGCGATCCTCCTGGCTCAGTCTCCCAAGTAGCTGGGACTATAGGTGTGTGCCACCACGCCCAGCTAAGTTTTTAAATTTTTTTTTTTTTTTTTTTTGTAGAAACGGGCTTGCTATGTTGCCCAGGCTGGTCTTGAACTCCTGACCTCAAGCAATCCTTCTGCCTCAGTTTCCCAAAGTGCTAGAATTATAGGTGTGAGCCACTGCACCTGATCAGTTGTGTGTGATTTTTGTTTTGCCTTTTTAAGGTCTAGACAGTGGCATACATGCTATTATTTACGTAGTATACTAGATATTGGGCCCCATACAAACAAGTCTTTATATTGTGGTTTTCTAATATGTCAAATGTTTTTATTTGTGATTCCTTGTTAAACCAGGAGACTACTCTGTGAAGGGGTGTGTGTGTGTGTGTGTGTGTGTGTATGTGTGTGTGTGTGTATGTATGCATATACAGGTTCTCAATAGGAGTTGATCTTGTTCCCCAGGGACAAACATCTTGTGGTTGTCACAACTGGCATCTAGTGGGTAGAGGCCAGGGATGTTGGTAAATATTCTAGACAAAGAACACGACAAAGAGTTATTCAGCACCAAATGTTGACATTGCCAAGATTGAGAAACTCTGATTTATGTACATACATATGTATATACGTGCATATGCATATACAAATACATATGAATAAATATTTGCCCATGTACCTGGGACATCAGATTTTGAAACACTACACGTCGCCACCTGTGGCATTTTTCACATTGTGTGGTTCTGTTCTGGTGTGTGAATAGGATTTCCACAAAGCAGATGCTTACCTGTTGGGTTCTCTTTCCCTGCGTCATCTTGGGCCAGGTGATACACATACATGTTACAATGCTCAGAACGCACCAAAGGGCATGGTGCAGAGTCAGTCTGAGCACAGGTGGAGGCAACAAGATTGGAAATTCACAGAGGTTCATTTTATTAGTATTCTTCATAGATGTGTTACATGTATCCTTTTGAACTTTTCAAACATTTTATAATAGATTTTTAAAAATTCAGAAATAATAATTCTGCTTCCCCTCCCAGGAGACAGCCATTTTCCTCCTGGAGAGCCTCCCGAGGGCCTGCACAGCTCAGCAAGCAGACACATTTGACAGCACGCCAGCAGCACATGGGGCCTGGCTCTTGCCCTCAACACTGTGTCTTAGGGACCTTCCTTACCAGCTTACAAGAGCTGTTAAAAATTAACTCTCCTTCCAAACGCTTGCATAGAATGTCTTCAGTGGAACACTCCAGGGGTGAAGAGAACAGATGCATGGAGCAGTGTGTTTTGTTAAAGTTGGTTAGGTAAAGAGCCAGGAGAAAATTACCAAAGTGTAGGCACTCTTTCATAACCTATAACTGAAAATCCCAGACTTGGCAATATTCATATCTTTTTTTTTTTTTTTTTTTTTCTGAGACCGTCTCACACTATTGCCCGGGCTAGAGTGCTGTGGCATCAGCCTAGCTCACAGCAACCTCAAACTCCTGGGCTCAAGCGATCCTTCTGCCTCAGCCTCCCAAGTAGCTGGGACTGCAGGCATGCGCCACCATGCCCAGCTAATTTTTTCTGTATATTTTTAGTTGGCCAATTAATTTCTTTCTATTTCTATTAGAGACGGGGTCTCACTCTTGCTCAGGCTGGTTTCCAACTCCTGACCTTGAGCGATCCTCCCGCCTCAGCCTCCCAGAGTGCTAGGATTACAGGCGTGAGCCACCACGCCCAGCCCAATATTCATATCTTGATGCCTGGCTTCTGTGGTTTGAAAACTGCTTGTGAGACCATTAACTAATTTGTAGCATACATGTAGCACCTCCCCCTGGGAAAGGGAACACCACTTCCCCAGCGTGCATAACCCCTGCAGGCTCCTTGCCTGACGCTGTGCTGCTGGATACATGGAGATTTTGAGCTTGGAACGTCCCGCCTGCCTCCTGGGTGTGGAGCCCCCAGGAACGGTGCCCCCTCCCTCCCCCTGCTCATATTCGCTCACCTTGTTTTTTAGCGGCTTAATCCCTCACCTCCTGGGCGATGTGGTATTCTTGTGGGGCTGTAACCTGCTGGCCCACTTCATCAATGCCTACCTGGTGGATGACAGCGTGAGTGACACCCCAGGGGGGCTGGGAAACGACCAGAATCCAGGTTCCCAGGTTGGTTGGAGCAAGGACTTGTCCTTCTTTCCGTGTACTGCTGATGCCCAGGGTCTGGGGCAGATTCGAGGACTCTGGGATTCTGAGCACTGGGTCCTGAGGGCAAGAGAGGACCTCTGGTTGTCCCTGGAGCCAGCTTTGTTTCAGGGGAGAATGGCCTCAAGAGATGAGATTGGTACCCAGACCTAGGAGGAATTTGGGGAATGCTTGTCTTGGGCAGCTTTGGATACAGACCCCAGCTTGCCGAGAGGCTACTTTGAGGCCGTGACCCAATTAGGGCTCAGGAAATCAGAAGATAGACCAATAACGACAATCCTTTGACTTTTGCGTCATGTCTTATGCTATTTAAAACCCTTTTGTGAACATTATGACCTTTGATCCTGACGGCACCCTAGCTGTGAAGCGAACAGGATAGGTATAATGTCCCGTATACAGAAATTGAGACCCAGAGACTAAATGGGCTCTAGAGTCCCTCAGCTGGATGCTACAGGGCTGGAACTAGGTCTTTCCCTACCCAGGATGAGGGTGCTTCCCCCCTTGAAGCACCTTGAGTGTTTTCAGATCAGCCAGGAAGTGTACCATCCGGGCTTTCCCTGCTGTTTCGTTAGCTGCCGTCTACACAGCCTGGCATGCACAGACCTCTCAGTGGGTCGGGTCAGGCACAGGAAGGCTTGGTCCTTTTATAAGGGGCTGGTTGAAGAAAGGTGTCTGGGTACCTGATAGGTTGGTGGGTTCTGCCTGAACCAAGCTGAGAGTCAGGGAGCAGCGTTCCCTGGCTGGGGGTTCCTAGTAGACACTTCAGCAGCGCTGACTGCCTAGCCGGGAGGATAGGTGAGGGGCCTGGGCCGGGAGTGGGGTTGCGGGCCACGCGCATTTGTGTCTGGGCCCCAGGCCAGCGACTCCGGGGCTGGGGTGTGTCTGGGCACGTGTCTGTGTGGTGAGGAATGCCCTGCTCCGGGGGAGAGCCTCTGCCCCCAGGGAGACCGGCATTTGGCTTGGGTAGGTGAGTCTTAACTGGCCTTTGCACGTAAGCACATCAGAGGCTCCATGGGAACCCATCCCATTTGCAGTCACAGTGGTACGTACCTGCAGCTCTGTCCCTTCTCAGGGGCCTGGGCTGGGTGAGCTGCTGTTGTCATGTGTGGAGCAAGGCTGGGACGACTGGGCTGTCTGGGGCGGGGAGGGGGCAGGGAGCGTGCCGCTGGCTGGCCGCTCCAGTCTCGGTGAGCCACCGTGCCTGTGTCCGCAGCACAGCGGCCAGCCGCCTCCCCGGAAGCATTTTCCCACGCTTTTCTGCGTGTGGCTCAAAGGCTGAGATGAGGCTGCCAGGACTCCTCAGCAGACAGCTGAGCACATCAGCCCTGGGCTCCAGGGTGTCCACCGGTGGGATGGCCAGCCACAGGAAGCTGAGGGACGGGTAGTCACCCTTCCTCACTAGGGGCTGTTTCCTAGGCAAAGTAGAATTTCAAGAGTTCGGGTGTGAAGGGGGAAAAACGTAATGAGGCGGGGTGGCAGTAAGCCCAAGGTTCCCTTGCCATGAGCCGCAGGCCAGGACTCTGTCTGTGGGTGTCAGGGTGGGCGTCTTTCCATCCGGGAAGCGCTCTCTGGGCCCTGACAACGGCCAAGCCCTGATGGTGTCAGGCAGACACAGCTGGGGCTGCACGGGCCAGCAGTGGCCGATGCCACTTACCTGCCTCTTCATGGACCCCCGTCAGTCCAGTGACCCACTTCTGCCTCCTGTGTCCTCTCTGGGCTCCGTGAGGCCGTGGAAGCAGCTGTGGCCCCGAAAGGGAGGGCGCGTGTGCGGTGTGCGTGTGAGGAGAGGAGCTGAGCAGGGAGGGTGTGGCGGGCGGGCGAGCCCGCGGGTCTGAAACCTGCGTCCTGCGGTGCCTGAGGCAAACCGCTCTTCCTTTCTGTCTCCTCAGTTCAGCCAGGCGCTGGCCATCCGGAGCTACACCAAATTTGTGATGGGGGTGAGTGCAGCCCGCTGCCCTTCCCGTTGCTCTGTGGGCCTAGGCGGCGCCCAGGAGGCCAGCCCTGGTGGTGGCTGGTAACCGGGGGTCGGTGTAGGGTGTCCCTGCTCCCTGGGCCTGGGTGGGGTCCCTCACGCTCAGGTCTCTCTGGGTTCCAGATTGCAGTGAGCATGCTGACCTACCCCTTCCTGCTGGTCGGCGATCTCATGGCTGTGAACAACTGCGGGTACGTGTGCACTGTCTACGAGCACCTGCTAAGGCTGCGGGAGGGACCCGCTGAGCCCTTCCAGCACTCTGCCCCTCCCACCTGCTCTGTGTGTGGGCTCGGCCTGCCAGGCACCCTGACTTCCTTTGGGAGTCACCAGCCCCCTTTGGGGCGAGGGCGAGTCCATGGTTTCGGGATGTAGGAGGGTGGCAGCTTCTAGCCGTTGCTTGGTGAGGGCTCCTCTCCCCCGGCTGACCTTTCTCCCCACGTTGTCCCAGTCCAACATGCGTCATTCTCCTTCCTCGGCAGGCTGCAGGCTGGGCTCCCCCCTTACTCCCCAGTGTTCAAATCCTGGATTCACTGCTGGAAGTACCTGAGTACGCAGGTAAGTGGGCTTGTCGGGAGGAGGCTTTTCCTGTTCTTCACCGAATCCGTCAGGTGAAATGGTTTTGTGCACTCTACGTTGTGTGGAAAGAGAGGGGTTTCATGGAATCTAATGTTGTGAGTAGGGTAGATAAAGAAAATGTAGCCACTTGGCATAAGGCATCTAAATTGAATTTTCAGGGCCGGTGCCATGGCTCATGCCTGTAATCCTAGCACTTTGGGAGGCCAAGGCAGGAGGATGGCTTGAGGCCAGGCATTTGAGGTTGCTGTGATGACACCACTGCGCTCTAACCCAGGCAGCATGGCAAGATCCTGTCTCAATAAAAAATTAAATTAACTAATTAAGGCTGGGTGTGGTGGCTCATGCCTGTATTCCTAGCACTCTGGGAGGCCGAGGCAGGAGGATTATATGAACTCAGGAGTTCAAGACCAGCCTGAGCAAGAGCAAGACCCCATCTCTACTAACAAATAGAAAGAAATTATCTGGACAACTAAAAATATATATAAGAAAAATTAGCCGGGCATGGTGGCGCATGCCTGTAGTCCCAGCTACTCGGGAGGCTGAGGCAGGAGGATAGCTTGAGCCCAGGAGTTTGAGGTTGCTGTGAGCTAGGCTGATGCCATGGCACTCTTGCCTGGGCAACAGAGTGAGACTCTGTTTCAAAAAAAAAAAGAAAATTAATTAAATTTTCTTCTCACCTTATTTCAGAAAGGATTTGAAGAGGCTAAATCTGGATTTATTTAAAAATTATACATCAACAAGATCTCCTTTTCTTCTCGAGTCTTAACGACTCTTAGGACAAGGATAAGGGAGCTCTGGCCCACGTGGTAGGTGGTACAGCCCAAGAATTTCTTAGCCTTCAAGTAATGTGGGCCGACAGTGCGAGGTCTCAGGCCAGTTCAGCTGACTTCCTGGGTGGTCAGGGGAGCTAGGGTGTTGGAGGCCGTCCTCTCCCTCCTGTAGGACGTCCCCGGGCCCAGCAGGTCTGGCCAGTGGAGCTGGGCCACGTGGGGACCTGGCAGCGATGCCAGCCTTGGGCTCTCGTGTTTTGCTCAAGCCACCTCTTGCTGGCTGGAGCTCTCGGGCCCAGTGGTCAGGGATGCCAGGGCAGGACCGTGCTTTCCCTGGCCTTGCGTTGCCTCGTAGTAAAATGAGGCAGTGGTCTGGGAGGCGCCAGCATGCTGCCTGGCCTCGAGGTTGAGAAGAGATGGGTGGGGGAAGCCGGGAGGAAGAGACGGGCGCAGTTCTCCCCAGCACCCCTGCTCGGTCTGTGTACATCATGTCCTCCTGTGTGTGCTGGAACAGCCCCAGGCCCCTTGGCTCTGAAACCAGAGAGCAGTGAGTCTCCTCTTTGGGAGTTTCTTACTGAGTAGCCCACAGGCGCTGGACACCCCGGGACATGAAATGAGCTGCTCCCTCTGCTTCAGGGGAACAGATTCTGACCTTGCTTTCTACCCCCGGCCCTGGGTCTTTGAGCCCCTGCCCTTCTTTGCTTACACTGGCCTTTCTCCCGGGGGCTGAGGAAGCATGGCCTCCCGTTCACTGCCCTGCTGTTCCTTCCAATCCAGGGCCAGCTCTTCCGAGGCTCCAGCCTGCTTTTCCGCCGAGTGTCATCAGGATCGTGCTTTGCCCTGGAGTAACCTGAACCATCTAAAAAAAACATGCTGTCTCAACCTGGCCACTATGGATGAGGCCTGATTTCCTTGGGCCACTGTAAGGCGACACCAACCCAGCAACACTAGATGTGCCCCAGCACAGCTGGGCTTCCGTTTCCATATTTGCCGTGTATCTGTCCAGATGTGGGGTTGGGCTGGGTGGGGCTGTGCCTGGTGGATTGGGTCAGCTGCCAGACCTGGGAAGGCGGGTGGGGTGGGGGATGGGGGCAGAATCCCCTTACTCCCATGTTTGCGGAGTCTGCCTTGTGCAGGGGGTGAGCGAATGGCTCGTGGAGGCCCAGGTCGGATGGGGAAAGGCTGATGGGTCAGGTCCCACCCCCCAACCCCTTGAGGCCGCCCCGCCCCCACCCTGCAGCTCAGCTGGGAGCGCCACTCTCCGCTTTGTAAATAGGACGTGACCCCCTTCGCGAGGCTGCCATCACGTCCAGGCCTGTGTGGGGAGGCTAACTCGAGGTTCTCCCTTCGTTTTTCTCAACACTATGTTTCTGATATGAAGGCAGCACCTCTTCTCAGTGGGAAATCATGTGACTACTCAGAATGTGTCCCCTCATCTAATGCTTCTGTGTTTCCTAATGACGCATCATGTGCAGGACCGGTTCCCTGTGCAGCTGTGAACACCCAGAGGTTAGGCAGATCAGTGTCTCTAGTCCTGCCCAGTTTAAAAGTTCATGGTAAGATTCAACCCTGTCTCCCTCTAATAAATGTCTTGGTGGTGATTTGGAGTTCTGTGGGGAGTCTCTTATTTTTGTGAACTTAAAAAACTGTCCGTCTGCAGGGTCTTTCTCAGCCCTTCTGTGCGTGTGAGAAGGGCTGTAAGCGACAGGGCTCAGGGCTGCCCAGCCTGGGGACAGTGGGGGCAGGGCTTGGTGTAGGTCAGTCTTGAGGGGAGATCTACAAGAGTCGTGTGGTGTGGTGGCCATACGGTTACAGCAGAAAGGGCAGACCTCACTTCTGCCCAGCACGGGGGTCTGTAAACAGACAAAACTTACAGATGTTTTGAGGTCTGGCTGGGTTCCCCCAAGTGTTTCTCTGCCTGCTCTAGCGGTCCTGGCTGTGAGAGTGGGGGTCAGTTGCCTTTGGTCACACTTCCCCCACAGGTGTGGCTGGGTCACCCTCAGAGGGAAGGCCCCCGAAATGCTTGAGCACAGCTGGTTCTTCCCAGTGGCCCAGTAACAGCTGACTCAGGGGCAGTTTCACTTTGCGTGTCCCCGTCTCCCAGAGCGCACAAGCACGCCCGCGTGGCTGCAGACGTGCATTGGTTGAGGCTACTAAGGTCTCGTGACTTTGCAGCCCACGTGTGCTTTTCTGGGGCGGCGCCTCAGACAGTTACAGCGGTGGGAAGGACAGCACGTGGCGGGCGGCCAGGACTGTGGGGAAGCAAGGCCGTGGGCGCCCAGGCCCGTCACGGGTCCGCCTCGCGCCCGCTAGCGAGGAACGCTATCCCACAGCACTGGCCACTGTCCTGAGGTAACCCTTCCTCCTTTTGCTCCACATGCATCCTGTTTGTGCACTGACTGCTTCCCGTGGCCCCGGATGTGGGGCGCCTGCGTCCCTGGAGCCCCTCAGACAGCCACATCCTCCCACACCTCTCAGGGCCAGCGCTGTCCCCAAGTAATTTCCTGGGACTTTGCAATTTGGGGTTCTCAACTTCATTTGCCAGGGTCTCTTCCACACCAGAAATGGCATGTACATCTCTTGATACGCTCCCGATTTTTGGTTGAGTGAAGTGCAGGTTTTTTATCTAACAAAAAAGCAAGTTTCCAGTCCATCATTTAAATGCATGTATATGTGTTAAATGCTGCCTGTTAGTGGGACCCTCCCGTCTTTGAGGGCTGAGTCTCTGTCTGTCTGTCTGCCCCCCGGCACTGGGCATGTTCCCTGTCAGTCCTGGAAACTAGAGTGCTGGGTCCGCATCTGAGGGGAGTGGGTGGGGTTGGGCAGGAGGGGAGATGGAAGCAGGAGTGTCCCGGTGGGGAGCCCGTCACCTTCCTCCCCTCCCGGGAAACCTCACTCTGACGGGTGAAGCTGGACGGGCCTCTGGAACCCCCTGGTGAATACTCAGGTACATACTCAAGAGAATTGAAAACTTAGGTTCACACAAAAACTGGTACATGAATGTTTATGGTAGCATTATTTATAGTAGCTCAAAAGCAGAAACCACCAAAATGTCCAATGATGAATGGGTAAACATATTCCATAGGGTGGAATGTTACTTGGTGATAAAAAGGAATAAAGTTTGGATCCATGCTATGGCAGGGATGAACCCTGAAAATAATGCCAAGTGGAGGAAGCAGTCATAAGAGACCACATACACAATTCGTCAGGAATCTATATGGAGGCTATAATACTGGCACTTTGGGAGGCCGAGGTGGGAGGATAGCTTGAGGCCAGAAGTTGAACACCAGCCTGGGCAACATAGTGAGACCCTGTCTCTTCATAAAGGAAAAAGTTAGCCGGGTGTGGTGGCACAAGCCTGTAGTCCCAGCCTCTTGGGAGGCTGAGGTGGGAGGATCGGTGGAGCCCAGGAGTGAGGTTGTGGTGAGCGGTGATCGTGCCACTGCACTCCAGCCTGGGCAACAGAGAGACCCTATCTCAAAAAAACCAACAATTTTAAATGGGATATTGAGAATAGACAAATCCACTTAGATAGAAAATAGATTAGTGGTTGCTTGGGGCTGGGGAGGTTGGAGAAGAATGGGGAGTGACTGCTAATGAGGAGGAGGCTTCTTTTTGGGATGATGAAAATGTTCTAAAATTGTGATGGTTATACAATCCAACCATTGAATTACATACTTTGGGGGTCATTTTGTTTGTTTGAGACAGGGTCTCACTCTTGCTCAGGCTAGAGTGCAGTGGTGTCATCATAGCTCACTGCAGCCTTGGACTCCTGGACTCAAGTGATCCTCCTGCCTCAGGCTCCTGAGTAGCTGGGACTATAGGCACACGCCACCATGCCCGGCTAATTTTTCTATTTTTAGTAGGGACAGGGTCTCACTCTTGCTCAGGCTGGTCTCAAACTCCTGACCTCAAACTATCCTCCTGCCTTGGCCTCCCAGAGTGCTAGGATTACAGGCGCGAACCACCATGCCCCACCAAGTTACATGCTTTAAATGGATGAATTTTATGTGAGTTATATCTTGATAGACCTACAAAAAAAAATGTATAAAGAAAGAAAAAGTAGGCCGGGCGCTGTGGCTCACGCCTGTAATCCTAGCTCTTGGGAGGCCGAGGCAGGCGGATTGCTCAAGGTCAGGAGTTCAAAACCAGCCTGAGCAAGAGCGAGACCCCGTCTCTACTATAAATAGAAAGAAATTAATTGGCCAAGTGATATATATATAAAAAAATTAGCCGGGCATGGTGGCGCATGCCTGTAGTCCCAGCTACCCGGGAGGCTGAGGCAGAAGGATCACTTGAGCCCAGGAGTTTGAGGTTGCTGTGAGCTAGGCTGACACCACGGCACTCACTCTAGCCTGGGCAACAAAGCGAGACTCTGTCTCAAAAAAAAAAAAAAAAAAAAAAAAAAGAAAGAAAAAGTGGCCGGACGCGGTGGCTCACGCCTGTAATCCTAGTACTCTGGGAGGCCGAGGCGGGCGGATTGCTCAAGGTCAGGAGTTCAAAACCAGCCTGAGCGAGACCCCGTCTCTACCATAAAAATAGAAAGAAATTAATTGGCCAACTAATATATATAATATAAAAAATCAGCCGGGCATGGTGGCTCGTGCCTGTAGTCCCAGCTACTCGGGAGGCTGAGGCAAGAGGATTGCTTGAGCCCAGGAGTTTGAGGTTGCTGTGAGCTAGGCTGACGCCACGGCACTCACTCTAGCCTAGGCAAGAAAGCGAGACTCTGTCTCAAAAAAAAAAAAAAAAAAAAGAAAGAAAAAGTGAGGAGTGATCTCCTTGGTAATAGATCAGCTCCCAGCCCAAGCCTGACTTGGATGGCGTCCTGTCTAACTGCTCCCCCTCCTGCTTTGGCCTAGAGACAGTTGCTATGCCCCTCGCCACCCCCAGCCACTGCTGTTGCTCCCCCTTCCCTTCCCCCCACACACTTGTGCTTTCCTGGTCCTCAGCACTTTGGGACAGTCCTGCTGTGCTCCCCCAGGGGGTGTTAGGGACTCCAGAGCCCTTTCTCGGACTCCTCCAAGCACCAGGGGTGGGCAGAGCCTTGCTGTGGTGCGTTTGTGACCTTGTGTCCCAGACAGACCTGGGTGGCAGCACACCACGCCTTGATCCTGGGCCCCAAACCCACCCAGGCCCCTCTGGTAACTCCTGAAGCTGGGAGAGTCAGCCCAGCACCCTTGGCCTTCCCTCAGTCCTTCCTCCTTACTACTGGCCACCTGTGGTCAAGGGGTGGGGGTGAGGGGCCACAGGAAGGAAAGGAAGGGTGGCCCAAAGAGAAGACACTAAATGGAGTGTTTGGGGGAGAAGGATGTGAGAGAAGGCACGGTTGTCACAGGTTGGTAAGGGGAAGAGTTGAGCCTCTTCTGAGCGGAGCCTCCTAACCAGCTGTCCTGCAGCTCCCGCCCGTCACCGGCACTGAGACTTGGGTACTCCCAGACAGGCTTTTATTCAAGAGTCAAGGGTTGCTTCCCTTCCCTCCTCCCAGACCCCCACCCATACGGCCCCACTTGGGTGGCGCTTGTCCTTCATCTACCCTGTATAACCCCCTCCCCAGCGACACAGGCACTCGGGGACAGCCCAGGCCAGGCAGGCAGTGAGCGCCCCAGAACCCCCGCTGCCTCAGCCCCAGGACGCGGGTGGGAGGGGCAGGAGGGCTGGCCCTGCAGTCTTCGGGGTCCGAGGAGGCCCGGCCTGAGCCTCCAGGATGCTGTGGGCGGACGGATGGACGGACGGACGAGGCTCATGCCCTGCAGCCTTTCCCTTCCAGAGGGCCTTTGCCACACAGCATCTTGTTTGAGGGGCTGGGGACAGGGTGGGGAAGGTGGCAGGAGGACAGCTGATCTCTTCACCCTGGGAAGGCAAGAGACACTTCTGGGGACAGCCCTGGACTCAGCTCGAAGAGGCCAGCACTGGGAAGGACACGGGCTCCTGGGAAGCCTGAGATTGTCTCAGGGAGAGCAGGCGGGGGGCACAGGAGCCCCACCGAGGACAGCCTGCGGCCAGCTGAGGGCTGGGCCTCCCCAGAGGCAGAGGCACTCCTGGGGCAGTCCCAGGGCCCGGCCCTGCGGAAGCCTCCTGCGGAAACGAGCGCTGCCTGGAATCTGGCCAGAAGCTGGGGGAAGGGGCTGCTGGGCCACGGGGCAGAACCTGCCCAGGAAGCGGCGGCCTCTCACTTGGAGAAAGACAATCCAGAGTGGGCACAAGGCCAGGGCCCCCACCACGCCTTGCCTTTGAGTGTGTCCCCTTCAGAAGATTCCAGCCAACACCAGGGGAGGCAATAGCAGTAGTCCCGGGAGAGGGTCCCATACGTGGCGAGGGCCCGAGCTCACCCCCGACTGGACGCCAGGCTTCTCAGGGCCCTCGGCAGCTGCGGGAAGAGAGAGGCTTTGCCTCAGCCTGAGGATGGCTGTGCCCGACCTCCCCCTGCCCCGCCATGCAAACGGTGGGCAGCAGCCAGGGGAAGCTCCTACTCAGGGCACATGCCACGCCAGGCTCAGACCACCTCCGCTGGGGGCAGCATGCGGACATGCTGGGCCAGGAGGGTAGGGCAGATGCTACAGGCCTTACCTGGCAAGGATGACTGCAGGGCCAGGGTACGCCCACCCATGGCATTAGCGGTGGCAGAGGTATTGGGGAAATTGGGCAGGGACTTGGAGGAGGTGTGCCCCATGTGGTTCAGTATGGCCTGCAGCTCACCTCGCTTGTCCTGGGCTGGAAAATCTGAGGCCAAGACCTCACTAGAAGGCAACTCGGCCTCAGCCTCAGCCTCAGCCTCAGCCTCTTCCTGGGCATAGGGTAGGGGGTCCCCTGTCCCTGTTGGGGACATCTTGGGGTGCAGAGATTTCTCTGGGCTCACGGAGGGTGCTCTGGTTTTGCTGGCCACGCTGTCTGCTGATTTGGGGATAGGAACATGGGTGGATTTGGGGAAGGTAGCGGGCTCCTCATCCAACCAGGGCAGGCCGTGAGTTGCTGAGACTGAAGGGACCTCTGTCTTTACAGAAGGCGGGGCCTCTGTTGCCACTGAGGAGGGGCCTTCCGTTTCTAAGGAAGTTGGGGCCGCGGTTCCTACAGCCGGCAGAGCCTTGGTTTCCAGGGAGCCTGAGACCTCTGTTGGCGCGGAAGAAGGAGTACCCATTTTCCTAGAGTCTGGGGCTTCAGGTGCCAGGGAGGATGGTGCCTCGGTGACCTGGCCGGGCAAGGCTGGAGCATCCTCTGAGCTTGCGACGGGTTCTGATAAGGTAGACAAGAACTGGCATCATGCTGCCAGCAGGACCCCATATTCCTCACCCCACTGCGGCCGAGGTGAGGCCACCAAATGGCCTACCAGGACACACGAACACACACACCTCTCCAGCGGATGTCCCTCATGGATAATAATATTACTTCTTGTTAATGACACAGTTGCTCCTCCGCCCACTTCCTTGTCCAAATGTCCTCTGCACGCGGACTTCCACTCTTGGGGGACTTCTCCAGCGCAGAGCTCGCCCTTGCCCTTGCCCGCCCACCGCACCGCAGGCCCCGCCCACCGCACCGCAGGCCCCGCCCATCGAAGCCCTGGCCACGCCCACTCCCCCCGGACCCTTCCTCCTGGCCACGCCCACCTGCCCGGCAGCCCCTGGACTCTCTGCTGCCCTCCATTGGAAGGGCTGGAGTCCGGTCGCTTGGAATGACAGGGCGCCACGGTGGCTTGTGCATGGAGGACAAAGTGAGCCGCCAAGGGCCCCAGTGGTGGCAACCGCCCGGCCGTCCCTGCCCAGTCGGCATCGCGTCCCTTCTCTGTGCCTCCCTCCCGGCGCCCACCCCCACTCACCACAGAGGGCGTTCTCGCAGCGGTAGTCCGGGGGACATTGGGAGCACGGAGTCCCCTCCTGGTAGGGCCTTTTCCCTTTCACGTTCCCCCTGCAGGAGGTGAGAAGGATGCTGGGGGAGAGGTCCCTCCCCACCCCCATACACACCCCTTATCTGAAGTGCCCCTGGGGGATCTGCTGCCTACCCGCCACCAACGTGCTGGGCCGCCCTAGGGCCACCCTAGGCTCCTGGCCCTGCCCACTCCCGCCTCCTCCCAGCACTTACGGGGGCTCGTAGTTGCACACCAGTAATTGAATGTTGGCCTCCTCCACACCCTGGAGCTTCTCACAGAAGTGGGAACCGCAGCCAATCCTTTCTGTCTTGGCCCAAACCACCTGAAGCAGGGCAAACCGAGCAGCTTAGCCCCGAACTGGGCAGCACGGCCCCTCCTGCTGTCCCTCTCTGTACCGGCCTTCTGTGGCTGGGGACAGGAAGCACCCCGTAGCCTATGATCCAAGTCCCTGACGTGCAGCTGCAGGACAACATTGTTATGTAGTTTTTCCTTCTTTTTTTTTGTTCTTCCACAAAGGAACTTCAGGACAAAACTGAATAGGGGAGGGAAGGGAGAGTTTGTCCAGAACAGTCTGCCCTCCCGTGACAACTGCACACGCCACTTCACCAGGCCCTTTACCTCTCAGATCCTTCTCTCCAGGGCTCTGATATATCCTCATGAATTTTTCCTGTGAGCTCTTCCTAGAGGCTCTTGCATTTTAAACAAGGGGCATATCCAAAGGAATGAATCTCAAAAGGTAGAATCTTAGATATCAGCAACAAGAAAAGTCCAAGAAAGGGGCCGGGTGTGATGGCTCACGCTTGTAATCCTAGCATTCTGGGAGGCTGAGGAGGGTGGATCACCCAAGATCAGGAGTTCGAAACCAGCCTGAGCAAGAGCAAGAGCTCATCTCTACTAAAAAATAGAAAGAAATTAACTGGCCAACTAAAAAAAAAATATATATATATAGTCAAAATTAGCCGGGCATGGTGGTGCATGCCTGTAGTCTCAGCTTCTCAGGAGGCTGAGGCAGGAGGATTGCTTGAGCCCAGGAGTCTGAGGTTACTGTGAACTAGGCTGACGCCACGGCACTGTAGCCCAGGCAACAAAGTAAGACTCTGTCTCAAAAAAAAAAAAAAAAAAAAAGTCCAAGAAAGGGAACAGGGAGCCATTGTGGAAATGGAACTTTCCCCAAATCACGGTAAGCAGGGACCTGCTCTGGCTGTTCCTGGGTGTGGGTCTCCTAGCTGCTAGAATGACTTCTGTCTTAAGTATAAAACATAAAAAGTCATGTGCTGCCATGGGGTGAGGCCGGCAGCCTCTCCCTGCTATTTCTAGGCCCAGTCTGCTCAGGGATCACTGCTCAAATCAGCTGAGGGTCCACCAGATACCGCGGTTGAGCATCTTACAGGTAGAAATGACCCCAGAGTGCAAATGGGTGGGGACACAGGGAGGTGGCCGCGGCGGGGGTGCAGGGGGAAGAGGGCAGGGAGGGTGCCAGACCTTCCCAACTTCCTGACATGGGTGGGTGCTGTTGGGATTTCCTTCCCTAAAGATTACGAGTAAAAATACCACACAAAAGAGGTATTGAAAAACGGAATTGGTGGGTGTGGGCGGGAAGATAATGGGCTTCTTTCTCTTTTGTTTGTCATGTTATCGTTTGTATTGTATTTGCTGTCAAATAAGCATTTGGGGGGAGAAGGAGTAGGGAACCTGTGGCCTCCAGATCCCCGAGTGTTCTGTAAAATTTGGATTTGGTCAAAAGGCCACACTCAAGGATCTGAAGGCCACATGTGGCCCCACCAGCAAAAAGTGACTGTGAGGGACAGGAAGTGCTGTCAGAAGCCTCCTGGAATCCTTCATTCGGGGACACTTTGCTCTTATTTTACACATAGTTTTTAAAAGCAAAAGAAAAACAAAATTGTCAATTTGCTTTATCAGTTCCTGGCAGGTTGGAAGCAGCAGATTAGACACCACGGCAGACGACAAAAGAGTGGCAGTGAGGGAAGAGACAGAGCTGGGGGCATCTGCTGTAGGACAAACGGCTCTGCGTGACTGAGGCCAGGACGCAGGCCCAGTGCCACCTAACCTGGGTCTCTTCAGTATCAGAAGGCCAGGAAGGGCGGCCTAGGTTTTCAAAAGATGGTAGAGAAGCCGGGTGGTCAGAGGCGGAGACGGCGCAGGAACCGCAGGGGGAAGGCGGGTTTATGAAGGACCTAAGGGCGCCGCCTTCCCCAAGTGACGCTGCCTGCGGAGAAGGGAGAGGTCCCCCGCCCGGCCGCACCTGCGTGTAGTGGCCGCACATGTGGCCCGGGCTGCAGGCGGCGGCGCTGAGGTTGTAGTGCTCGCGCTCCTGGTGCCACTCCTCCATGGCCAGCGGCACGTCCATGCCCTCGTCCGTGATGGCGAACAGGTTCTCGCCGCGCCGCCCGCGCTCCTTGTTGTGGCCCCATATGCACTGCTGGGCGTAGGCCTTGGCGAAGGCGGCCAGCTCCTCGTCCCATCTCTGCAGGACAGCGGGAGGGAGGGGAGGTCGCCTCAGGCTCGGTGGAGGCAGGAGAGGGAGGCCGGATGCCCACAGATTCGGTGGGATGTGCGCAGAAGGTCGAGGCCGTCCCTGGGCCTCTGGAAGCTGGAGACTCTCCTCCCCTGCCCCCACTTCCCCTCAGCCAGTGACTCTTGGCCATGACCGGGAACAGGTCCCTGCTCTGGGAGGGCTGCTGTGGGCAGGTGGCAGGATGCCACTGCAGGCCTTGGCGTGGACCACACTTGGGACCATTCACCAGCTGTGCCATTTTGGACAGATTGCTTAACTTCTTCTTTTTCTTTCTTTTTCTTTTTTGCTATTACACACAAACATAAGTGAGGAGATTCTAGAAGGTGTGATTTATTTACAAAAAAATCTAGTAAAGTGGACAGGCGCAGTGGCTCACGCCTGTAATCCTAGCACTCTGAGAGGCCAAGGCGGGAGGATGGATCAAGGTCAGGAGTTCAAGACTAGCCTGAGCAAGAGCAAGACCCCGTCTCTACTAGAAATAGAAAGAAATTAATTGGCCAACTAAAAATATATAGAAAAAATTAGCTGGGCATGGTGGCGCATGCCTGTAGTCCCAGCTACTCGGGAGGCTGAGGCAGGAGGATCGCTTGAGCCCAGGAGTTTGAGGTTGCTGTGAGCTAGGCTGACGCCACGGCACTCTAGTCCGGGCAACAGAGTAAGACTCTGTTTCAAAAAAAACAAAACAAAACAAACAAATCCAGTAAAGTGATTCAAAACTGGAAGTAATTCTACAAGTACATTAATTAAAGATATGTACAAGAATAAAATTTCACACTATATGAATCCAGGACATATTTATCAAAAAGAACAAGGGCTACAATTTATGCCTCAAGTAAAAGAACTTAAAACAAAAAAATCTAAATTAACCTTAAATTTTCGTGAAGCCACAAGGAACAGAAAAAGATCTGTGGTACTAAAACATTCCAAGTATCTCTGATCACTCAAGCTACTTGAGAACAAATTCTTTGTTATAATCTAATTTTTAAGCCTAAGAAGAGCCAATGCAACTTAAAAACATTAGTTTTAATTTGTAATTATTTGAACAAGTTGAATATATCTGCCAGATTTTTCTGATACCTAAGAAGGAAAACACAGAATGCATCCTTTTCTATGAAAATTATGTTTCAAATTTTTTCATTTTTCACTAGATGCCACTGAAAGGGACATCGAAGTTCCCCTCAGTGGACTGAACTGGACACACGATCACTTCATTTGCACTGGTGTGGCCAAGTAGTGTCTGGAGTGCCTGAGACAAGGGAAAGTGGGGAGGAGGTCTGAAAGTCAAAAAACGACTGTTTTCCCCTCCCCCTCCCCCACTGAAGGCAGAATTCCTTAAAAACCAGCTCTGACTCATCTTGATGGGCAACTTCTGCTGTAAATGAAAATTCTTTCAAAATGGATTGCTGAAAATGTGTTTCCAAAAAGAAAACTCAGTGCATGAAAAGTTCCCTTATCCCACCTTAGAAAGCCCAAGATGTCTTCAGGAGCCCCGGTCACTGGCGGTACGGGCTGGGCCGGGCCTAAGGGAGGCACGGCAGGCAGTGCGGCCACGCGGATGGACTCGGGCACAGGGGAAATGGCCTTGCCTGCCCTTGGCAAGCTCTGGCTGCACTCCTGAAGCCAAGGACGGCGGCCACGATGGAGCGGAGTCTATTGACATCGGAACACTAAGCATTTTCTAGTTCGTGAAATCGGAACTGACAAGCACAACCACCCGCGACAGGCCCTCCTACACCACACACCCTCCAGGGTCACACCCCGTTACCGGACGGCACTGAGACCGGCCTCTGCACAGCCCTGGGTCTGTGGGTCACCAGGGGAAAGGCACGCAAGGGAGCACACGCATTTCTGCCTTCGGGAGCCCCACCGCGTCCCCCGCTGCAATCTCTCTCCCCTAGACATTTCAGAACTTGGGGTGGGGGCTGGGGAAATGCGCAGCAAGCCACTCCCTGCCGCTGCCCCCCACACCCCGATCTTCCATCTTCTCCTCCGTGGCCTCGGAACAGCAACCTGCACATTTAACCTGTTAGAACTGCCCCGGGGCACTGGGAGACTGAGTGGGGTGGCGCTAGTGGCAGCTTTGGTGACGGTCTTCCATGTAAAGGGCGGCAGCGGGGCCCCTGCCTCGAGGCTGCCAGCGAGATGCTGAGGGGCGGGTGCTCTGCCCAGCCATTTCCCGCCCCCAGCAGAGCCAGCGCTGTCCTCTCCCTCGCGGCTCCCACGCGCCCTGGGACAGCCTGGGCTGTGCCTCTGCCCCTCCAGGCAGTCCTCCCAAGGGAGGACACCCAGCTCTCAGCGTCGTAGGCCCTTCGCTGAGGGGCCTATTTTGGAAGCCTTGGCGACTCCATAGCTATCAGATCCCAAAACAATTCTCCAGTGGGGACCTCAGGTGAGACGGGGGAGGGGCATTTTGCGATCCGGAGCCTCTGAGATTCTGTGTCCCTGGCTGGGAGGACGGGCTGCGTGTGGGTGGGAAGAGGGAGTAACAAGGCATCCACCGCGAGGGCTGAGGAGACAGGCCTGGATCCCATTAAACTTTGTCCCTGGCTTCTCCGGGAAGCGATGGCCTGGCGGCAATCTTGCTCCACCCTCTGGGGGCCCAGCCAGCCGCCAGAGCCAGACGGCCCATATTGCGCCAAAAGCTTGGGTGACCCTGAGGGGAGGGCGCTGTGCGGCCACACCCGCTCGCCACCCACTCTTGGCTTCTAGAAGCAGCTGCCTGGCTTGGGGCGGGGAGCGCCCGGCTGGGATAGCCCCACTGCTGTGACCTCAAGTGAGTCCCTTTCCCTCTCTGGACACCTTTGTCCCAAATCTCTGGTCCCCAAGGTCCTCTCAACTCTCGTGGGAGACAGGGGTGGGGTGCCGGGGACCAGGATGAGGGTGTCTGAATGACCCCCGGGGCTGCCGGCTACACTGCAAGCTCCTTCAGGCTAGGGCAGCGAGGTACCCCCGCGTCCGGCATGGTGCTGGTGCGTAGTAGGTGCCCAGTAGAGACGTGTCAGCTATTGAAGCCTGACACAGGGCTCTGCCTAACTCAGTGTCCCTGGAGAGCCTGGCTGCGATCTGCACGGACTCGATGCCTGACGTCCCGCCATTAGAGAGCCAAGGCTTTGGGTCTTCAGGCTTTCCGGGGTCATTTGGTGCCCGCCGCGAGCTGCGCGAGCCCGGCACTCCCCCACCTGGGCCATCGGTCACCATAGGGAAGCAAGTCCATTCATTCCTTCCTTCATTCAACAGTCCTGGGCACCGTGCCAGCCCTGGGCAACAGCAAGAACAGAGATGCCCAAGTTCACGTTGTCATAAAGTCAGCTGGGCCACCATGTGACCAGTGACAGACATGCAACTGTGCTGTGGGGCCCCAAGAGGGCCCAGCCGAGGGAGGAGAGGGAGGCACTGCGCTAAGTGTCAAAGGGTGCGGCATGAGCCCGGTGGGGGCGAGCTGAGAAGCGGGCATGTGGCTGGGGCAAGAGCTGACCAGGTCGCCGCAGAATGAAGGGGAGCAGGAGAGGAGGCCGCGAGGCGGGCAGGGCGCAGGACGCACAGGGCCTTCCCTTGGGAGCTGGAGCTTCATCCCGAGGCAGTAGGGAGCAGCGGGAGCCATTGAAGGATTCTGAGCAGGGTCTGGCCAAGTGTAGGATCATTCATTCTCATGGCGGAGGCAGGGGCTGGGGAGCAGGAAGGGGCTATCCTAGGAGTCCCGGGTGCAAACGTGCAAGACTGACCCATGGGTTGTGCCAAAGACAGTTGGGGGCAGCGGGGCAGGAGACTATAAGGTTCAAGGAAGATGGAACCTTCTGGGAGGTAAGACTGGTGGTGATCAGATGTGGAGGCTGAGGGAGAGGGCAGAGTCCAGGATAGCCCCCACCTGCCCCACCCTGATCCCCTCCCTGTTGTGCTAATCAGACACTTATTGAGCACTTACTGTGTGCCAGGCACTGTTCTAAGTGTTTTACACATATTCACTCATCTAATCCTACAGCCACCATAGCTAAAGAGAGATGTTCCCGTGTTATCGTCCCCATTTTACAGATGAGGAGACTGAGGCACAGAGAGGTTAAGTAACTTGGCCAAGATCACATAGCTAATAAGCCAAGATTTGAACCCGGGCCGTCTGGCTCCAGAGTCTCTGCACTTGTCACCACTGAGGCTGAACTTGAGTCCTGTCCCCAATGTATCCAGCCTGCTCACCAGCCTCATCTCCGCCTCCTCCTCCCCATGTCACCTGCCATTAGGCAGCAGCATAAATATCCCCAGTATCCAAACTGCTTCCCAGAGAGCCGCCCCAGCCCTAGATGCAGCCCTGTCTGAGAAGCAGCTCCCAGCCTGTGCAGCAAGACTGTAGGGCATTAGTGATCTACAGATGGGGAAACTGAGGCCTAGGCCTCAGTCGGGAGCTGGTGGTAGAGCTGCATCTGGGGCTCCTGATTTGCTGTCTGCTTTTCCTGGTTGCTAAGGCCGATGGGGCCACAAATGGCGGTGCTGGGGGGGGGGTGCAGAACCCTTCCTAGTCTTTCCCTGCGCACCTGCCCAGCCGGTGTCTCTGGGAGGGGAGGGGAGGGGAGGGGCCCTCCAAGAGTTGCTGAGCCCCAGCAGACAGAGCCGAGGTTGGAACCCAGGTCCTGCCCAGCCTGCTGCTGCGCCCCCAGGAGCAACTTCGCTCTCAGGACACTTCCCACCAACTGCCAAGGCCACCTGAGAGGTGGCTGGAGGGGACAGACTAGTTCAGCCCTTACAGAGGGCAGGAAAGCGGTGCATTTCTCCCTGATCTCCTTTGATCCTGAGTGTGGACATCCTGCCCCAACCTGCCATCGAGTGGCTCTCCCTCCCTGACGGAAGTAACCAGCCCCAATGTGGCTTCTGTCATCTGTCCGCACACGTGTGTGTGTGTGTGTGTGTTTGCTACATCTGCATGCGTCTCTCACCGGCACATACACAGTATTTTACATGTTTTCAAACTTAATGTAAAGATACCCTGCTGTGTGTATTTTTTGAGATTTCCTTCCCCCTTCGATATTGTATCTGTGAGGTTCAATCCGTCTTGATGTATATGTAGCTCTAATTATGACCTCATTTTACAGATGAGAAACAGGGTCAGCAAGGACTTGCCTCAGATCACAGGTCTTGTGGGTGACTGAGACAATTCGAACGGTGTGATTCAGACCCTTCTCTGCTTCTGGATGGTGCTCTGGCCCCACCTCCTTTTACCTGCCTCCCCCCCAGGCGCCCCCCCCACGGACCCATCGACCCACCGGCCCATCCTGCTGCCCTGCTTCCTCTTCTCACCTCCTTGGAAGGCATCTGAAAGGCTGTTTTCACAAAGTATTAAAGGCTGATGCCCATGGCACTCTAGCCTGGGCAACAGAATGAGACCCTGTCTTAAAAAAACAACAAAACAAAACAAAAACAGAACTTGCCCTGTTGCCCCCTCCCAGGGCACATGCATTTTGGGAAGCGCTGGGGAAGGGTCATTGGAGTGGGAAGCTGGGACTTCCAGGTCTGGTTCTACTAGCTGTGTGACCCCAAGCAAGTTCCTCTGAGCCTCAGTTTCCTCCTCTGTATAATGGGGCTGCCTATAGGGTCCTGTGAATTATATAATGCCAGGGACTCAGGCAGTGACCAGAGAGATGAGCCTCTGAGATTCTGAAACAGCTACAGCACCACTGGGGAGTGGAGGGGCGGTGGGGGGGTTGGGGGGTGCAAGTGGGGAGAGGGATTGGTGGCAGGCCCTGCCCTGCACCCCTTCAATCCCAGCGGGGGGGCCCCAGCCACACTCACCATTTGCAGCATGTCTGAGGCAGGCGGGGACACCTGGGAGCGGTAGAGGTTGTGCAGCTCTACCATCTCACGCTTCTCATCGTCCTTGAGGGCTCCAGCGGGGCCCGTGGTGGCCACCAGCAGTAGCAGCGGCAGCGGCAGAAGCACCAGGACGCTGCAGGCGCCGCGCATGGTGGCCAGCCCTCTCTGCTTCTCTGGTCCAGGGGTCTGGCAGCTGGATTTAAAGTCCTTCCCACACAAGCACCACCCTGGCCGGGGTGGGGCGGCAGGGGCTGTGTCTGCAGGCCCAGCCTGGCTCACACAATGTCTCGGGGAGGGCTGGGTGCCTTGGGTCCAGACCAGAGTTGAGTCCACTCCCCTTGGAGTCCTTGGCAAAAGCCTCCTCTCTCTCGGTAACAGGGGCTCAGGCCAAGAGCTGTGTGAGTTCCACAGACCCTCCTGAGTTGTGGACAGATACTTAAGGGGCCAAATCGCAGCAACCTCTGCAGAGCCACGGCTGGTTGTACCCAGATCACACCCAGTGGGCGTTGAGGACAGATAAGAGGAAAGAAAACACATAGACCCCAGCCACAGAGGACTGAGCAATGTGAGGACGCTTTTGGAAGGTGAGAATTTGGTAAAAGGTTGGACCAACCTCAGTCTGAATCCTGTTTCTGTCCCTTCCTATTTGTGTTTTGGGCAGCTTTCTCAGCTGAATGAATCACTGACAATAATAGTACCTATCTCATAGGGCTGGAGGGAAGATTAAATGAGATATAACGTAAGTAAGCGTCTACTACGCTGCCTGGCGCATAGAAGCCCCTCAGTAACAGCAGACAGCCAACCCCCCACGTGGCCTGGCCCTTGGCTGGCTCCCAGCCCCGTGGGGAGGCACAGTCCTTGTTTATGGGAGGAGGGACCGAGGCATTTCCCACTCTAGCTGTATTCTGGAATCGGACTTTTCACTGTAGACGGAATTTTGGCTTCCACGTGCCCTCTCTGAGTGCATGTGCTTGACGTGCTTGTTTGAAAGTGGGATGCTGGGACCCCTCCTGCTCTGTGTTTGTAGAAATATAAAGTGTCTGTTTTTGAAATCAAGAGAGTAGAAAAGCTGAAGAGTGAGCGAGCTGAGGATGTAGCAGGGCCTCCGAGGGGAGAGTATTGGAAGGGAAATAGGCTGAGCAGCTATGCATTTGCATTATAATGGCCAGGACCTAGGCCTTGGCCTTTATGAAACGGGAAGTTGGAACCAATATTCTTGAGTACAGCTGGGATCTTGAAGCCCACACACTCAATGAATTGGGAGCTAGAGAAAGCCTTCCCACTGGCTTTGGAAGGTGGGGAGAAAACCTGTCCTTAATCAGGTCTCCAGGTAAAAATAGAAACAAAAACAACAAGTTGGAGTCCACAAAAAAACTATTAGAACTAATAAACTCAGCAAAGTTGCAGGCTACAAAAACAACACAGAGAAATCAGTTGTTTCTATATACTGATCATCAATAATCCCAAAAGGAAATTAAGAAAACAATTCCATTTGCAATAGCAACAAGAAAATAAAATTCTTAGCAATACATTTAACCAAGGAGGCAAAAAGATTTGTACACTGAAAACTATAAAATGTTGCTGAAATTAAAGACACAACTAAATGGAAAGACATCCCATATTCATGGATTACAAAACTTGATATTGTTAAGGAGTTGATATTGCCCAAAGCAATCTACAGATTCAATGTAATCCCTATTGAAATCTCAATGATAATTGTTTGTAGAAACAGAAAAATCCATCCTAAAATTCATATGACATCTCAAGGCACTCCAAATAGTCAAAACAATTTGAAAAATAACAGAATTGGAAGTCTCATAATTTCTGATTTCAAAACTTAACCATAAAGCTACAGTAATTAAAATAGTATGGCACTGGTATAACGGCAGACATGTAGACTAACAGAATAGAATAGAGAGCCCAGAAACACGCCCTTACATATATGGTCAAATGATTTCAGACAAGGGTAACAGGACCATCCAATCTGGGAAAGGACCATCTTTTCAACAAGACCGGGAAAACTGGATATCCACATGTAAAAGAATGAAGTTGGACCCTATATTCCATATTTAAAAAATAACTCAGCCAGACACGGTGGCTCATGCCTGTAATCCTAGCACTCTGGGAGGCCGAGGCGGGCGGATTGCTCTGAGCTCAGGAGTTCGAAACCAGCCTGAGCAAGAGCGAGACCCCCTCTCTACTATAAATAGAAAGAAAATTGGCCAACTAATATATAGAGAAAAAATTAGCCGGGCATGGTGGCACATGCCTGTAGTCCCAGCTACTCGGGAGGCTGAGGCAGGAGGATGGCTTGAGTCCAGGAGTTTGAGGTTGCTGTGAGCCAGGCTGACGCCACGGCACTCACTCTAGCCTGGGCAATAAAGTGAGACTCTATCTCAAAGATAAATAAATAAATAAAAATTAACTCAAAATAGGCAGGGACGGTGGCTCATGCCTGTAATCCCAGCACTTTGGGAGACCAAGGCAGGTGGACTGCTTGAGGCCAGGAGTTAGAGGCTGCCATGAACTATGATTGGGCCACTGCACTCCAGCCTGGGCAACAGAGTGAGGCCCTGTCTCAAAAAAGAAAGCTAAAAAATAACTCAAAATGGACCAAAGACCTAAACATAAAAGCTAAAGCTACAAAACTCTCAGGAGAAAATGTAGGGGCTTCGTGATATTGTATGTGGCAAGCATTTTTTGTTTGTTTGTCTGTTTGTTGGATAATTTTTAATAAAGTGCAGCTTATATCACCAGCATTAAAGGATGGTCGTACGCACAGAAGAAAGCAAACCTTTTTGGCTAAGGGGTAGGGAAATTTAAAAAAGCATGGCAAACAGGAAACACGTGGGTGGGGGTGGGGAAACGGCCTGACCGGTGAGCAGGGACAAGGGTCTGACAGGGCAAGCCCACCCCCACTTCCTATGGCAGCACCCTCAATGACCCTTAAAACCGAGGGCCATAAATTACACGGATTCAGATTTCTTTCATTCTAAACTTAAATTTTGTCCCAGCACCAATTTAACAAGCAGCACAGGGCTCTCCAGTCCAACGGCACACGGACACACACGCTTTGCAAGCACCCGTGTGCCTGGCACGCGCCAGGCAGTAGGAGGGGACAGCCTTGAAGCCCGCCAGAGCTGCCCCCATGTCTGCCTCCTGGTCAGAGGAAGGACTTCCTCTCCAAGGAAGAGGAACACTTCCTCTTCAATCCTCGTGCAAACATGGTGTCCTGGGGAGATTTCTGGGGTGAGGACCCTTCCACTCCTGGACTGCAGGGTGCTCCCACGAAGTGCTCCAACTGCACGGAGCCTCACAGGCACAGCCCCCACATCAGGCCGCTGGGACCTGGGCTGGGCCGTGTGCCCTGCAGGGATGCCGGCCCTGGGGAGCAGAGGAAGGGCGCCAGGATGTCCCGGACGCTTCTCCGCAACTTTCTGTGGACCAGGCAGGCAGCACGCCGGAGGCCCCCTGCCCTTGGGACTCCGGCATGGGCATCATGGGCATCGCCGCCCGCTGGCCCCCTCGGCCCCGGGCACCCGGCAGACTCCCAGCTCCGAGGAGAGCGCCCGCCACGCACCGCCCGCCACGCAGGGACGAGGGGAGGTGGCCGAGCCCAGGGCGTTGATGGAGCCAGAGCTGGGCGACCTGGCGCCCCAGGCCCCACCGGCCGGGCAGCATTTTTTGGTTATGACACCAAAAGCATATACAACAAAAATAAATTCGACTTCATTAAAATTAAGAACTTTTGTGTCTCAAAGGACACAATCAGTAGCCTGCAAAGGCAATCCATGGAAGGGGAGAAGATATTTTGCAAATCATACATCTGCTAAGAGATTAATATCTAGATAACATCTTAAAAAATTCTACAACTCAACAACAAAAAACAAACAACTTGATTAAAAAATAGGTACAGGACTTAAATAGACACTTCCCCAAAGAAGATATACAGGTGGCTAATAAGCAAATGAAAAGATGCTCAACATCACTAATCATTAGGGAAATGCAAATCAAAACCATAATGAAGGTCAGGGCGGTGGCTCACACCTGTAACCCTAGCACTCTGGGAGGTCGAGGTGGGAGGATTGCTTGAGGTCAGGAGTTCAGAGACCATCCTTAGGAAGAGTGAAACCCTGTCTCTACTAAAAATAGAAAAAATTAGCCAGATGACTAAAAATAGAAAAATTAGCTGGGCATGGTGGCACATGCCTGTAGTCCCAGATACTCAGGAGGCTGAGGCAGGAGGATTGCTTGAGCCCAGGAGTTTGAGGTTGCTGTGAGCTAGGCTGATGCCCTGGCACTCTAGCCCAGGCAACAGGGAGAGACTCTGTCTCAAAAAAAAAACCAAAAAACAAAAAACAAAAAAACACAATGAAATACCACTTCACACCCAGCAGCTGTTATTAAAAACAAACAGAAAATAGCAAGTGTTGGCAAGGACATCAAGAAACGTCCTGTCCAGGGTGAGTTTCTACCTCACACCTTGAGCTGCCAGCGCAGGCTCCAGCCACCCTCCTGAACCGGAATTACTGGGTAAATAATTATCTTACTTGTTTTCATTAATCTTTCTTAAATGTATGTATAGTTCATGTTTGTTTCAATGTTTCATATTAGAAGTGTTTTGGTCTTTATTTAGAAGTTTGGTGATGTGTTTGTTACCAGAAATACACCATAGCAACTTAACTTGTTTATGTTAACTAGCCTATGGTAACATTGGTTTAGTTTCCCTTAAAGTCGCAGTTTCCAAGAACAGATCTGCCAGGTTAAGTGAGAACTTACTGTATGCATTATTATTACCTTTATTACAGGTAAAAGAGTTTGCATGGCCTTAAGTCACAGCAGAGAAAAAGTACAACAACCTGGCTTGGCTTTTTCCCTGGGGAGGAGCTGCCTCAGCCTGGGGGAGCTCTTAGTTAGAGAGGAAGACACACGCCGGCTGAGAGACGGGGCGCTGGTGTGCCTGGTGCTGGGACGGAGCTGCGGAGGCCTGGGAGGGACGGGTGGCAGGAGCTAGAGGCCCGGTTTGTCTCCTCATGTGACAGCCCAGCCCACACCAGGACACGGATGCTCAGAGAGAAAGTGATCTCCCTAGCGTTGGTGGGGGAGGGTCTGGAACAGTGGCAAAGGCTGGGACCAGAGCCAGGGACCTGCCCATAGGCCAGGAGGGAGGTTACAGCCATAGGTGGAGGAGAGAGGGAAATGGAGGCGAAGGTAGGGGAGGGTGGGAGGGAGCGAGACGACAGCATCAGGCAGAGGGAGGAGGGCTGTGGTTTACAGCAACTGCGAAGTGTCCATGAACCTGGAGTTGGGAGAAAATATACTTTCTCTTGAATTATTATTTTTGTATATTTTAAATCAAATTTCACTTTGAACAGCCGTATAACTCCATCACAAAAATTAAGCCAAAGAGGAAAAAAAAATTCCACTTCTAGTATTTGCTGTTAGCCTTTGAGCAGGTGCTACTCAAAGTGTGGTCCACAGCCCAGTGCTTGTCTGCCAGACGCCGGCGGCTGCTCCTCAGCTCAGCAGATGCACAACGAGAGAGAGTGGTTAGAGATTCTTTCACAATTGAACATGGCTTTTTCCTGTCTGTTAAGTGTGTGATTAACATATTGGGACTTGAATTTTGTCTATCTGTTTTTCATTTCAGTTTTCTAGCAATGTATTTTTTAACTTTATTATTTATTTATTTATTTATTTTGGAGATAGAGTCTCGTTTTGTTGCCCAGGCTAGAGTGAGTGCCATGGTGTCAGCCTAGCTCACAGCAACCTCAAACTCCTGGGCTCAAGAAATCCTCCTGCCTCAGCCTCCCGAGTAGCTGGGACTACAGGCACGCGCCACCATGCCCGGCTAATTTTTTCTCTATATATTAGTTGGCCAATTAATTTCTTTCTATTTATAGTAGAGACGGGGTCTTGCTCTTGCTCAGGCTGGTTTCGAACTCCTGAGCTTGGAGCAATCCACCTGCCTCAGCCTCCCAAAGTGCTTAACTTTATTTTGATATAATTATAGACTCACAGGGAGTCACAAACATCGTACATAAAGTCCCATGAACGCTTTCCTCAGTGGGGACATCTCGTATGATGGCAGTGCAACATTGAAACCAGGAAATGGACACTGAACCTGATGCTAACCGAATCACAGATCTCATTTGCCTTTCACTGTGTGTGTGGCGGGGAGAAAAGTTCTGTGCAATTTGATCTCACGTGGAGGTTTGTGTAATCACCACCACAAACAAGATACAGAACTGTTCCGTCACCATAAGGCAATGAATGCCCTCATGCTGCCCCTTTGTAACTGATCGCCCCCCCACCATATCCCTGCCCCTGGCAACCACTACTGTGTTCTTCACTGCTGTAGTTTTATCATTTCAAGACTGTTGCATAAATGGAATCATATAGCGTCTGATCTTTTGAGATTGGCTTTCTCACTAAGTGTGAACACCCTGGAGACCCACCCAGGCTGTTGGGTGTATCAGACAGCTCACTCCTTTATGTTGCTAAACAGTATTCCATGGTGCACACGTGCCACGGTTGGTTTAAGCATTCACTGGTTGAAAGACATTTGGGTTGTTTCTAGTTTTCGGTTATTGCGAATGAAGCTGCTATGAACAGTTGTGAGCAGATTTTTGTGAGAACGTAAGTCTTCATTTCTCTGAGCTAAATGCCAAGAATGTGATCGCTGGGTCATAGGGTAAGTGCATGTTTAGTTTTATGATAACTGCCAAACTACTTTCCAGCTGCAATGTATGACAGATCTAGTTCCTCCACATCCTTGCCAGCATTTGTCGTTATCTCTATTTTTTATTTTAGTCATTGCTGTGGGTTGAATTATTTATCCCAAAAATATATCTCCAAGTCCTAAATCCCGGTACTTGTCAACGTGACATATTTGGTACTACACTTGATCTTGGCCAAAAGGCCAAGAAGCGATTCGACGTGACATATTTGGAAAGAGTGTCTTTGCAGATGTAATCAAGTTAAGGTAACATCATACTGGATTGATGTGGGCCCTAAACCCAACAACTAGTGTCCCTGTAAGAAGGCTGTGTGACGACAAGGGGACACACAGGGAAGAAGGACATGGGACAACCGAGGCAGGGATGGGAGCGATACAGATGCAAGGCTCCTGGCGGCCTCAAGAAGCCGGAAGAGGCAAGGAATTATTCTTCCCTGGGGCCCTCGGAGGGTCACGGTCCTGCTGACACCTTCATTTCAGACCTCTGGCCTCTAGAACTGCGAAAGAATAAGTTTCTATTGCTCCAGGCCACCCAGTTTGTGATAACTGGTTATGGCAGCCTAGGAAACTGAAACAGCCATTCTCACAGGTGTGTAGTAATTGCTCATTATGGTTTCATTTTTTGTTGTTGTTTTTTTGGAGACAGAGTCTCACTGTGTTGCCTGGGCTAGAGTGCCGTGGCGTCAGCCTAGCTCACAGCAACCTCAAACTCCTGGGCTCAAGTGATTCTCCTGCCTCAGTCTCCTGAGTATCTGGGACTACAGGCATGAGCCACCACACCCAGCTAGTTTTTCTATTTTTAGTAGAGACAGGGTCTTGCTCTTGCTCAGGCTGGTCTCGAACTCCTGACCTCAAGTGATCTTCCCACCTTGGCCTCCCAGAGTGCTAGGATTACAGGTGTGAGCCACTGTGCCCAGCCTCATTATGGTTTTAATTTAGTTGAATATCTTTTCATGTGCTTATTTGCCATGATATGTTTATCCATATATCCTCTTTGGTAGAGTATCCGTTCATGTCTTTTGTCCACTTCTAATTATATTTTTTCTGTTGAGTTGTGAGAGTTGTTTACATATTTTAGATACAAGTCTTTTGATGGATATGTGTTTCATCATTTATTTTTATAATATTTTACAAAAATTTCCATTTGGGATGGACTGAAAATTTTACAAAAACAACTTGTCAGTCACCACTGCTGGTTTGAGACGCACAATCTTAGCATCTTTTCTTTTTCCTTAATGAAATAATAGCACATGCACAGTGTTGACTTTTTTCCCCAGATAATTTATCATAAATAATTTCTCCAACTTGCTTCATATGTTTATAACTACCACTTTCAGTGTCTGCAAACCTTCCACAGAGAGCTGCTGTAGTTGACTCAGCCAAGTCCTGTTAGACATTCGGTTTCTACCCATTTCGGGGTCTCAGAGACAACTCTGAACCCCTCACCTTGGGCACAGGCCCTTTTCTTACATTTTGGATATAATTTCCTTACTTCCTATTCTCACCATCGTAGTTCACTTTGCTCCTTTATTAGAATTTAGGCCCCCAGGTCGGGCCACATTGCTGGCAGGTCACATTCTGTGCTCTCATGGAAACCAAAGGTCACTGGCACTCAATCTAAACCGCCCGAGCAACCTTGCTTTCCCATCCCAGACACGTGATGGCACAACAAACAATAGTGGAGTTGCTAAGACATTTTACTCTTGTGTTATCACAGTGAATTCCAAACCAAGGGTAGCAGTCAGTGGGAAAAACACAGAAATCATTTTAAAGGACAGACCAGTGCCTTGGATAGCATCAGAAAACAATGCCCAAGGTGCACGGATGGAAGCCGGTCTGCACAAGCTGCTGAAAACAGGTGGCTCTGACCCAGGGGATCACAGAGAAGAAAATGCCAGCCCCTAGTTCTCGCACCATTTGATCAGAGCCTCTCCCCCTGCACCAGCGTGGAGGCTGAGGCAGTCCATCTTGGATGCTACCGTGTTTCCCTGAAAATAAGACCTACCCATAAAATAAGCCCTAGCAGGATGGCTAAGCGTTTGCGCAATATGAGCCCTACCCTGAAAATAAGACCTAGCGATGGGCGTGGCTACGCAGAGTATCTGCACAACCCGTGCATTTTGTGGCTAGTGGTAAAGAAGACGAGCAGCCCTTCTCATCTGTCCCATCGTGACAGCTACTATCCCAGAGGTGACCGGAAAGGTGAGGGCAGCCCCGCCAAGGTCGGCTCCCCCCGTCAGGTCCCGGCCATCCTGTGCGTGCTGCAAACTGAGGCTTTGAGGGGAAAATAACACATCCCCTGAAAATAAGCCCTAGGATGCCTTCTTGAGGAAAAATAAATATAAGACCCTGTCTTATTTTCAGGGAAACACGGTAGCTGATCGGCTGTGTCAGCTTCTGATTAACCAAGTTCTGGAATGCCTCTACAATTCCCAGTGTATCTATTGCTGCTTGTGTCAGAGCACGTACTGACCATAAACCCTGCCCTTAAGCAAATCCCTACACATTCCCTCTGAAGCATGGATAACCTTTCCCTATAGTACATAGAGACATCATAGCTCACTGCAGCCTCAAACTCCAAGGCTCAAGAGATCCTCCTGCCTCAGCCTCCTGAGTAGCTTGGACTACAGGTGCACACCACCATGGACACCTAATTTTTCTATTTTTTTTTTTTTTTTTCTGGAGAGATGAGGTCTCAGTATATTGGTGCCCAGGCTGGCCTCAAACTCCTGGCCTTTAAGTGGTCCTGCTGCCTCAGCCTCCCAAAGTGCTGGGATTATAAGCATGAGCCACTGTGCCTGGCTTCATTTTTTTTTTTTTTTTAATTTTTGCATGATGCCACTATACTCCAGCCTGGGTGACAGAGCAAGACCATCTCTAAAAAAATAAGAAATAAAGATGGGCATCATATAAGCCTGGGGTGAGAAGACTTTCCCTAACAGGCAAGTCAAGCAATTTAACTTGGTTTAGTTTTTTTAATTAAAGAAAAATTCAAATGGTTTGACTCGTTTAAAAATAAGAATGGTGGGCTTAGAACTTGACTCAATCAGTACAACTCATATACTAAAAACATGCTTCCCTTTCCCGTGTGGTCAGGGGAGATGGGGAGGTGGAGGAGACAGGCCGGGAGACAGAGCAGCGCAGTCCTCAGACTGGGAAGCACAGACAGAGAGGCTGGGAGGAGACAGACAGAAGGACAGGGAGGCAGGCTGGGCCAGAGGAGGGAGAGAGGAATCATCAAGAGAGTTCAGGGCAGAATCAAGTCGGTCCCATCCAGGCTGTAACCCTGACTGTCAGTCCCCAGCTGGGCAAATCATTTCCCCTCTAACCTCACTTCGTCATTTATAAAATCAGAGTATTGCTGGGGTGATTCAATAAAATGAATGGCAAACACTTAGCACCTGGTAAACGGGAGCTGTTTGGAATAGGTGGAAAGAGGCAGGGGGTTTGCAGAAAGGAATCTGACAGCTCCTGGTCTGGGGTTCAGGGCTTCTGGAATAGAGATGTCTTTTGGGCTCTGGGGACAGGACAGTCGTAACTAGGTCCAGGCTCTTGGCCGCCTGGGGGGGGGGGCAGAGGCTCCCTCTCTGCACTGAAGTGCCGAATCAGCCAATGCCCAAAGCCCCTTGGTCGCAGCCGGGCTGGGTGCCTGACGCAGACATCCAGGGACTCCTAAGCTGCTGGGTAGCTTGCTTCCTTCCTGACAGACAAAGTCCTGCCCCAGCACAGCTGTCCCAGGCCTCACTGGGACTCTAACAGGACAGAGTGATCAGCTGCCCTTTCCAAGGAGTGTGCCGCTGGGCTCGGTTCTGGAGCTGGGGTGGGGGAGACTGTGGTCAGAAGGGGGGTATGGCCGACCGAGCAGGGGGGACGTGAGAGAGGTGTATGCGATCGGCAGGAGGCCAGCCTGTGCAGCTGTTTGTGCTGACGCTGTGTCACAGCTGTCTGGAGGGCAGGTAACCATGGCGTTATGGTTGCATGTATCCCCCAAAAGTTCATGTGGAGACTTGATCCCCAGTGCATCAGTGTTGAGAGGTAGGGCCTTCGGGAAGTGATTGGGTCATGAGGGCTCTGCCCTTATGAATGAATTAATCCAGTCACAGATTAATTTTTTTTTTTTGAGACAGTGTCTCACTCTGTCACCCAGGCTGAAATACAGTGGCCTGATCATAGCTCACTGGAACGTCAAAACCCTGCCTCAGCCTCCCCAGTAGCTGAGACTACAGGTGTGCAACACCACACCCAGCTAATATTAAAACATTTTTTGCAGAGATGGGGTCTCACTATGTTGCCCAGGCTGGTCTTGAATTCCTGGCCTCAAACAATCCTCCTGCCATGACCTCCCAAACTGCTGGGATTATAGGTGTGAGCCACCGTGCTCAGCCAGATTTATGGATTAATGGGTTAATGGATTATCACAGGACTAGATTAGTTATTACAAAAGTGGGTGTATTATTAAAAGCTAGTTTGGCATGCTCTGGCCCGCGCACCTTGTGATGCTTTGTGCCACCTTGGGACTCTGCAGAGAGCACCCTCAGCAGGAAGGCTCTCACCAGATGCAGCAACCTTGACCTTGAACTTCCCACCCTCAGAACTGTAAGAAATAAATTTTTCTTTATAAATCGCCCTGTCTCAAGTATTCAGTACTAGCCACGGACATCACACAAAGACACATGGCAATGGGGACCAGAGAAGAGTGTCTGTGAGGGCCCAGGATAGTGACTGTGACGTGGGAGCAGCCAAATGGCACCCTGGGACTGTGAGGGTGCCAGGACAGGGGAGGGTCAGGTTCCCCACAGAGCCTCCTTCCACCAGCCTCCCGGGCAAGAAACCAAAGCCATTTTGCTCTCCTGCCTGTCCTGTGCTCAGTACACATCACAGTGCCCCTCAAACCAGCCCACCTTTGAAAGTGTTTTCATTATGAACTACTGCAGGCGTAGAAAAGTATCGATAGTGATATAAACAGTGCCCACGTACCCACACCTGGCTTAGGAGATAAAACACGGAAGCTCCCAGCATCTTCTCTCTGATCCCGAAACACACTCGCCTTCCCAGGGGCAACCACTGTCCGCACTTGTTGTTTGACAGTTGCATGATTTCACTGCACTTTTACTAGCCATCCCATATCCATACACAACATGTAATGTCGTTTTCCATGTCTTAAAAACACCTGCCCAACAGAACTCTCCGTGATGGTGGAAATGTTCTGTATCTGAACTGTACTGTGCAACGCGGCAGCCGCTGACTGCGTGTGGCTTTTGAGCACCAGAAATGTGGCCAGTGTGACTGAGGAACTGTATTGTTTAGTTTTAGTTAATTTAAGTTTAATTGACCACATGTGGCTAGTGGCTACCACATTGAATAGCACAGCCTGGATCCTCCCAAATCTTGTTTTCTCTTTTTTTTTTTTTTTGAGATTTGATGATGTCAAGGCATGTAGATCTACACTGCCCGTGTTCCCTGCTGTGCAATACTCCATTGCATGAATATACGGGCATCTGCTTATCCATTTCCTATTGGTGGACATTAGGGCGCTTTTTTTTTTTTGTACTACAAATGATGCTGCAGCCATCCTTGTATGTATCTCCATGTGTTTCTCCTAACTTCTTCAATTCCAGTGCCCACTGTAGTGGACAGTCCCAAGCCCCCAAGCCCAGGTTCCTTGATGGCCTCCGAGGTGCCTGCCTGGCCCTGGCCCTTCCCCTCCACATGCCCCCTCCTCTGCTGGCATCGGTCAGCCCGCCCGCCGGCCGGATGCCGCCACACCACCTTCATGCTCTGTCCTCCTCAGGAACCCAGAATGACCCCCATGGCCTGGCCTCCGTTCCTCACTTGGCCCAGGCCCCAGATCTGGCCCTGCCTTAGACGCCTCCCTGCGTTCTCCAGCGTCCTCCAGCACGCTGTCCCTGCCGCTGTGCCTTCATTCTCAACGTAAAGTGCCCACGCCACCCTCGTGCTGGAATGTCTCCTCTTCCCGCCCCGCCCCACACTGAAGTCCCTGACGACCCTCCCGCTCAGGCCTGGCCTTCTCCGGGCGGCCTTTCATTCTGCAGCGTTCACTCAGGAAACACAAAGAGCATGCCAGTCAGTCCCAGCCTGGCCTGGCGCTAGGCCACGCCGGAGCAGGGCGGGCGCGGAGTCTGCCCCATGGAGCCCGCAGCCTGGCCTTCGGCGGTGCCCCGGTCCGCCCCGTCCCCAGCTCTCGGCGTTTCCTTTGCAGCTCAGCCTGGGCGAAGCTTCCGCATCCAGGGAGGTGGGGGATTACCAGGGCCGAGGGGCTGGGGGGGCTGGCTGGCTTCCAGGTGGCCTGACAGGGCCTGGAGGGAGGCGACCCACCCTGCTGCGGGCCTGGCCCTGGCCTCACAGGATCCCTGCCCGAGAGGCCCCTGGTAAGAGACTGACTCGCGTAAACAGCAATGTCAGCGCGTAGCTTTACACTCGCTCCTGGACACACCACGTGGGAAGCTAGCTGCTGTGGTCTGAATGTCTGCGTCCTTCCCGAATTCCTCTGTCGAAACCCAGTCCCCAAGGTGATGGCATCAGGAGGGGCCTTTGGGGGTGACTGTGCCCTGCGGTGGGGCCCTCCTGCGGACTCGTGCCCTCACACACAGACCGCAGACAGCGCCGCCCCGGCCGGACACAGTGTGGCCACGGCTGTCTGTGGGCCAGGAGGGGCCCCACCATCAGCGAGTCTGCCCGCACCTTGAGCTTGACTTCCCAGCCTCCACAGCTGCGGGAAATAAGTTTCTGCCATTTACAAGCTACCGGGCTATGGCACCTGGTCATAGCAGCCCAAATAGACAAGATTTGTTAGGTTGGTGAGCAGGAAGCCAGAGGAAAGTTCCGCTTGTTATCGAATCGGAGACTTGGTGACGGCGATCGGGCGTCACTGGCCCGTGGAACCACCGATGCCACACGAGTGGGCCGGGCAAGGGCCAGCACGCTCATGCCAAGCACCTGGGGGCTCTGTCGCCCGCCCAGATGGCTGTCCCTCTCCTGGGCTTCCGTTGGTGGACACCCTCTCGCTCCTCTCATGGGCACTCTTGTTAAGATTTCTTTGTGTTCTGGCTCCATTCTGGTCACAGCCGAGTCTGGGAATCATTTAAGGTGACTTTGTTCGTCTCCATTCTGATTCATTTTATATATATATATTTTTTTGAGACAGAGTCTCACTTTGTTGCCCAGGCTAGAGTGAGAGCTGTGGCATCAGCCTAGCTCACAGCAACCTCAAACTCCTGGGCTCAAGAAATCCTCCTGCCTCAGCCTCCCAAGTAGCTGGGACTATAGGCATGCGCCACCATGCCCGGCTAATTTTTTCTATATATATTAGTTGGCCAATTAATTTCTTTCTATTTTTAGTAGAGACGGGGGTCTCGCTCTTGCTCAGGTAGGTTTTGAACTCCTGACCTTGAGCAATCCGCCTGCCTCGGCCTCCCAGAGAGCTAGGATTACAGACGTGAGCCACCGCACTCAGCCCATTTTGTATTGTTTTATGGTTTAATTCTTAGACAGCATCTTACTTCCCAATGTTTAGTTCTTAAAATTCACCTTACACATAACCCTGTCTCTTGAACAAGACTGTAAGACCGCAGCAGGCCAGGACCGTGCTCCTTTCTGTAGCCCAGGCCTGAAGGCGGACATGTGGACGACCCGACACACGCAGCCCTCAGTGCTTTGCCCAGCTCTGGACCCGGAGACTGCAGGCAGGTCGCTGGGCGCCCAGGTTCTGGCGGGCTGGCAGCCGAGACATGTCTTCTGCACCAGGACGGTTCTCCCAGAGGCCTTGACACTCGGCGGGGACCACCCGTCCTTGCCGTTTGGTCTCGAGCTGCCTGAGGGGAGCAGTGGCCCCAGGGGACACGAGGGGCCCAGCCCCTAGAGGGAAGCAGGCCTGGGTTCAACGGAATGAGCTTTGTCCTCGTCCCTCAACCAGGCCAGACAGGCCAGGGAGCGCATTCAAGGCCAGGAGTCAGCAAGGAGGGAGAGAGCTGAGCGTGGCGAGGGGCTGTGAGGAGCTGGGACGTCGCTGGGGTGATTTTCACAGAGGGCTCAGGATGGAACTGGGCTCAGGGGAGCCGAGGAGAGAGGCATGGAGGGGGCAGGCAGCAGACAGATAGTATTTCCACAAACATCAGAGCACCGGGCGAATGCTCCTCTGCATCAAGCCACTGGCTCCAGGCCTCAGCCTCCTCACCTGTTCATAAAAACGGAGGGGTGGTCAGAGAATCTCTGGGTCTGGTCCAGCTCTGCCTTGGTGATGTCAAGGATGGCTCTTGAGGATGGAGGAGGGCCTGGCGTGGTGGCTCATGCCTGTAATCCTAGCACTCTGGGAGGCCGAGACGGGCGGATTGTTCAAGATCAGGAGTTCAAAACCAGCCTGAGCAAGAGCGAGACCCCGTCTCTACTACAAATAGAAAGAAATTAATTGGCCAACTAAAAATATACAGAAAAAATTAGCCGGGCATGGTGGCGCATGCCTGTAGTCCCAGCTACTCGGGAGGCTGAGGCAGGAGAATCGCTTGAGCCCAGGAGTTTGAGGTTGCTGTGAGCGAGGCTGACGCCACGGCACTCTAGCCCAGGCAACAGAGGGAGACTCTGTCTCAAAAAAAAAAATAAAAAATGGAGGAGGCCTGTCCACAGAGGAAGGCAGAAGCAAACCCTTGTGTGTATGTGTGTGGGGGAGACAGGCTGATGACAAGAGGGAAAGGGACAACAGCCATGCACTGAGTCCCCACTCTGTGCTGGGGCAGAGCGGGGCACTTCAGCCAGGTCCTGAGTATCTCTGCTGATTTTTGGATGAGGAAACCAAGGACCAGAGGGGTGGGCAGACCTCTCCACAGTCACCCTCCTATAGGCCAGAGCTGGGATTTGTACTGAGCCCTCTGGTCCCCAAGTCCCCAGCCCCCCACTTCGGTAGGCGGGCTCCTGAGGGGCGAGGTGGCCCTGTGTGTGGGCACGTGCCTGAGTGGCTGGAAAGGAAGGGGTTATTGAGTTTTCTTTTAGATCAATGTTGTATTTCTTACATTTACTAGGCTTTTGCTAACTTGGTTTTCAGTACTTTTTCTTAGTGGGGGTGAAAAATAAGATTTTTTTAAAGCAAGAAGAGATGGAAAATGGCAGGCAGTTAAGAAAATACTGGGTCCTGACTGGGATAGAGTGAGGAAAGAGGAAGTTGACTCGAGGTCAGGAAGGAAAGGAGAAAGTACCTCAGTTGTTTACCTGGTGAGGAGACTTCTCGGTCCTAAACGAGCAAAGATGGGGGTTTTATGGCAAGTACTAAAAGGGTTGTGTAAATCAATACTTTTTAAATATGGTAAAATGTTAACATTTGTTAAATCTGAGTGTTGGGTACAGATACTGTTAGAATTGAGAATGTGCCCAGATTATACAGAATCATGGCCCAGCATGGTGGCTCACGTCTGTAATCCCAGTACTTTGGGAGGCTAAGGCAGGAGAGTCACTTGAGTCTGGGCAACATGGCGAGACCCCATCTTTACCAAAAAAAAAAAAAAAAAAAAAAAAGTTAGCCAGGTGTGGTGGCACATGCCTATAATCCCAGCTACTCAAGAGGCTGAGGCAGGAGGATCTCCTGAGCCCACGAGTTTGAGGTTACAGTGAGCTACGATTGTGCCACTGCACTTCAGCCTGGGTGACAGAGCAATACTCTTATCAGTAAATAATAATAATAAAATACATAAATAAAAGAAATGGCATGATAAATACATGAACACATGAAAGAAAAATATGAAAGAAAGGAACATGCATATTATTGACGAAAACCAAGTTCAGAAGAAAATGTAATCCAAGGAACAGGAAAAAAAAACAAAAACTCCCTGTAGTATTCTGAGCTACAGAAAAATTTAGTGACAATATGAATTCAAGAAAGTAAGTACTTGAAGATGAAATAGAGTGAAATAAAGGAAACAAACTGAGGGCACTTTTACAACACAAATACATGACAAATAGCAAGAAACTGAATAGATGGGGCTGAAAAGCAAATAGGTACACAGAGTCCTGCCTGGGCATCCCAGGGGATTGGGTCCAGGACCCCTCGTAGACACAAAATCCAAGCATGCGCAGACCAAAGTCTCGCAGTCAGCCCTGTAGAACCTGAGTATGTTAAAAGTTGGCCCTCTGTACCCACAAGTTTTGCATACCGCTAATACTGTATTCTTGAGCTGTGTTTGGTTGCAAATATGGAACCCACAGATATAGAGGGGCAATTGTATTTGTTGGGGAAAAAACGCATTTCAGTGGACCTGTGCAGTTCAAACCTGCACGGCTCGAGAGTGGACAGCAGAGGGAAGGCCTGAGATGATCATGGTGAATGAGGAGAAAAAAGACAAGTATTTAAAAAAGACAATAGCTATAAAAGATCAAGGCAACAAAACCAAAGAACAACTATGGAATCTAACCCAACACATAGAAAAAGTATTCAAAAAGAAAATCCAAAGCACCTTCCCTAGAATGAAGAATGCAATTGCAGCTCTAGGGAGCACACTTTGTTCAAGGAAAAACTGATAAAGACTAAGAAAGATAGAGTTCCTCAGGCATATAGATTAAAAGAAAGAAAAGGCAAAGGGCAATGTCTCTAATGGGGAATCTTTGGCTTCAGTCTTGTCCCTACCAATGGTCTATGCCAGATGACAATAGAGAAATGTCTCCAAATTCTGTGCAAAAGAAAGTGTGATGCAAGAATATTCTACTCAGCCAAGGTGTACTGAAGTACAAAGACTACAGAAAGATTCTCAAAAACAGAAACTACAGCATTCATGAGCCATCCTTGAATCATTTTTTTTTATTTCAGCATATTATGGGGGTACAAATGTTAAGGTTACGTATATTGCCCATGCCCCCCGCCCCCACTTGAATCATTCTTAATGATGCAATTCTGCCAAGAGTTTAAAAACAATAACTAAGGAATGGTGAAAGCAGTGGTGGCGACCCACAGAAGGAGCTGAAGTATAAAAGGCAGGCCAACTGTGAGAATTAGGGTTTCAGAGCAGAGAGAAATGCATGGACGTTGACAGTATCAGTACAGAGATAATTAACAGAAATTGAAGTGGGAGAAAGAGTAAGCTATTTCCTCATCCTCAGAGCCTTGAACCATGTCATCTAAAAAGGAAACCTTATTAGGAACAATTCTCATTTCTGTTTTTTTTTTTTTTTTTTTGAGACAGAGTCTTGCTTTGTTGCCCAGGCTAGAGTGAGTGCAGTGACGTCAGCCTAGCTCACAGCAACCTCAAACTCCTGGGCTCAAGCGATCCTCCTGGCTCAGCCTCCCGAGTAGCTGGGACTACAGGCATGCGCCACCATGCCCGGATAATTTTTTCTATATATATTAGTTGGCCAATTAATTTCTTTCTATTTATAGTAGAGACAGGGTCTTGCTCTTGCTCAGGCTGGTTTCGAACTCCTGACCTCGAGCAATCCACCCGCCTCGGCCTCTCAGAAAGCTAGGATTACAGGCATGAGCCACTGGGCCTGGCCCAATTCTAATTTCTTAATGTTTTTCATCATCTTAACTTCAGAGAGATCTTTGAGGAACTAATATTTTTTTGTGTAAAAGAAACATCTATTCAGTTTTTTTTCTTCTGTTACATTCATGTAAAATTAGATTTAGAACTTTTATTTTTCCAATAGCACTACTGGTCCCATCTTAATGAAAGCATTTCTATCTAGCCTTCCTATTAGAAATATCCTTGAGATGCCTACAACACTGTTAGTAGTTATCCCTGGGTGGAGGTTTTCATAAGATCACCCAAAATGTCTTCAGTCTTTATAATAATGTATCATTTTTACAAAAGTAATAAAGTCATTATTCTGAAAAAATAAGATTGGTGAAATATCTGTCTTCAGCATGGTGTCTAGAGGCTGCTCAGTTTGATATATTTAAAAAGCCTAAAGGACATGTGTCATGTTGGAGGAATGTGCAATAATAAAAATGGAATTCAAACTAAGCAAAAAAGGACATTGACATTCAAAAATGTTGTCATGGGGCCGGGTGTGGTGGCTCACGCCTGTAATCCTAGCACTCTGAGAGGCCGAGAGGGGCAGATGGCTCAAGGTCAGGAGTTCGAAACCAGCCTGAGCAAGAGCGAGACCCCGTCTCTACTAAAAATAGAAAGAAATTAATTGGCCAACTAAAAATACATAGAAAAATGGTGGCACATGCCTGTAGTCCCAGCTACTCGGAAGGCTGAGGCAGGAGAATTGCTTTGAGCCCAGGAGTTTGAGGTTGCTGTGAGCTAGGCTGACGCCACGGTAGCCCAGGCAACAAAGTAAGACACTGTCTCAAAAAAAAAAATTGTTATCATAGGATAGGAATTATAACTTCTAATTAAAACAGCCTCAATGCAAGTTGATCTATAGACTCAATGCAATCTCAATCAAAATCCCAGCAAGTTCTTTTGTGGATGTTGAAAAATCAATTTTAAACTTTATATGGAGAGGCAAAAGACTCAGAATATCCAACTCAATATTAAAGAAGTCTTGACACTACCGGACTTCAAGACTTACTATAAAGCTATCAAGACAGCATGGTATTGACAAAAGAATAAACAAATAGATGTAGCAAACACAATGGAGATCCCAGAAATAAACCCACATAAATATAGTCAACTGATGTTTAACAAAGAAGCAAAGAAAGTCTTTTCAACAATAATGCTAGAACAATTGGATACTGACATGCAAAAAAGTGAATCTATATATAGGCCTCATACCCTGCACAAAAATTAACTCATAATGGAGCTAAATGTAAATGTAAAATGTAAAACCATAAAACTCCTAGAAGATAACACAGGAGAAAACCTAGATGACCTTGGGTATGGAAATGACTTTTTAGATACAATATCAAAGGCATGATCCAAGAAAAAAAAAAACACAATTCATAAGCTGGACTTCATTAAAATTAAAAGCTTCAGCTCTGCATGAAACAATGTCAAGAGAATGGGAAGACAAACCATAGACTGGGAGAAAATATTTACAAAAGACACACACGATAAAGGATGTCATGCAAAACATACAAAGAATTCTTAAAACTCAACAATAAAAAAACAAACAACCCAATTTAAAAATGAGCAAAAATTCTGAACAGAAAACTCATTGAAGAAGATATACAGATGGCAATAAGATGTTCAATATCATGTGAAATTAGAGAATTATAAATTATAACAACATTAAGGGCCAGGCACGGTGGTGACTCATGCCTGTAATCCTAGCACTCTGGGAGGCCAAGGCGGGAGGATTGCTTGAGCCCAGTTTGAGATTGCTGACACCACAGCACTCACTCTAGCCTGGGCAACAAAGTAAGGTTCTGTCTCAAAAAAAAAAAATTAAAAAAAATATATATATAACAAGATATCACTGCACACCTGTTAGAATGGCCAAAATCCAAAACATTGACATGACCAAATGCTGGCAAGGATGTGGAGCAACAGGAACTCTCACTGATTGCTGGTGGGATTGCAAAATGGTACAGCCGCTTTAGAAGACAATTCAATGGTTTTATACAAAACTAAACATCCTCTTACCATATGCTCCAATAAGTGTACTCCTTGGTGTTTACCCAAGTTAACTGAAAACTTATGTCCACACAAAAACCTGCACATAGATACTTTTAGCAGCTTTATTCATAGCTGCCAAAACTTGGAAACAACCAAGCAAGGAAGATGTCCTTCAGTAGGTGAAGAGATCAATTCTGGTACATCCAGATGATGGAATATTATTCAGTACTATAAAGAAATGAACTATTAAGCCATGAAAGGCATGGAGGAACCTCACATGCTTATTACTTAAGTGAAAGAAGCCAGTCTGAAAAGGTTACACACTGTATGATTCCAACTATATAAAATTCTGGTAAAGGCAAACTGATGGAGACAGTAAAAAGGTTGGTGGTTGCCAGGGGTTAGTGGGGGGAAGGGATGAATAGGTAGAACATAGAGGATTTTTAGGGCAGTGAAAGCTACTCTGTATGAGACTATGATGATAGACACTTTTTTTTTTTTTGAGACAGAGTCTTTCTCTGTTGCCCAGGCTAGAGTGAGTGCTGTGGTGTCAGCCTCGCTCACAGCAACCTCAAACTCCTGGGCTCAAGCAGTCCTTCTGCCTCAGCCTACCGAGTAGCTGGGACTACAGGCATGCGCCACCATGCCCAGCTAATTTTTTCTATTTTTGGTAGAGATGGCGTCTCACTCTTGCTCAGGCTGGTCTCGAACTCCTGAGTTCAAACGATCCACCTGCCTCGGCCTCCCAGAGTGCTAGGATTACAGGCGTGAGCCACCGCGCCCTGCTAAAACACACATTTTTATACATTTTTCCAAACCCGTAGAATGTACACCACCAAGAGTGAAGTGAACCTAATACAGACTTTGGCCGATCGTGACGTGTCGTTCGTGGATTGTAACAAACGCCCCACCCTGGCGCAGGATGTTGACGTGGGGAGGCTGTGCATGTGTGGCAGAGGGCATATGGGGACTCGCTGTACTTTCCGCTCAATTTTGCTGTACCTAAAACTGCTGTAAAAAATAAGATTAAAAGGCCGGGCGCGGTGGCTCACGCCTGTAATCCTAGCTCTCTGGGAGGCCGAGGCGGGTGGATTGCTCAAGGTCGGGAGTTCGAAACCAGCCTGAGCAAGAGCGAGACCCCGTCTCTACTATAAATAGAAAGAAACTAATTGGCCAACTAATATATATAGAAAAAATTAGCCGGGCATGGTGGCGCATGCCTGTAGTCCCAGCTACTTGGGAGGCTGAGACAGAAGGATCGCTTGAGCCCAGGAGTTTGAGGTTGCTGTGAGCTAGGCTGATGCCATGGCACTCACTCTAGCCTAGGCAACAAAGCGAAACTCTGTCTCAAAAAAAAAAAAAAAAAAAAAAGATTAAAACAAACAACAAAAACCCCAGCCTGGACATTGCCAGGAACAAGAACGGCCCGGCAGAAGTGGGGCACGACAGATGAGGGGAAGCGAAGGTGAGGAGTGGAATGAGGCTGGAACGGAGGCCGGGATTCCTCCTGTGGGCAGTGGAGTCACTGAGGAGCAAGGAAATGAGGTGACCAGACTCGTGCTTTAGGAAGATCATCGTGGCAGCTAAGTGGATGGTGAATTGGGATGGGGGGATGCACAATGAGAAAAATGAGAAACAAATTTGGGGATTATTGGCAGTTTATTGGCACTATTATTAGAGTGAAACAGCAAGGTCCTAACTGAGACAGCAGCAATGGGGCTGGACACCCAATAGAGAGGCAGAATTCTCCAGAGCTTGGTCTTGATCAGGAGAGACTGAGAGGACAGCGAGGACCCTACTGAGGCTGCCAGTTGTCTTGGGCGTGGTGAATTAGAGGCGCTTAGAGTCGGTGGAGATGACTTCCTGACAGATGCATGTCCGGGGCTCATGCTCAGCTGAGAGGTTGGGCGGGGCAGGTAGCCTGGAGGTGACATGGCCACAGTGGAAAGTGAAGCATGGAGTTGAGATTTTCAGGGAGTGTGGGGAGACAGAAAAGGAGGACCCCAGGGCAGAATCCTGGGAGAGACGAATGTTTCAGAGACAGGCAGAAGATCCTACAGAGGAGATAGAGTACAAAGAGGTTCAAGAAGGGAGTAGTGAGTTTCACAAAGGCGGAGGGAGGGATTTTACACAAATCAGTGTCAAATGCTATAGAGGGGTGGAGAAAGGAAAGGACAGAAACAGGCTGCTTCCCGGCCTTTTCACATGGAATGAAGCCCTTAACCCCTCCTCCCTCGTTTTTGGTTTCCAAGTTCTTTTTTTTTAATTTTTTTTTTTGAGACAGAGTTTCACTCTGTTGCCTGGGCTAGAGTGAGTGCTGTGGCGTCAGCCTAGCTCACAGCAACCTCAATCTCCTGGGCTCAAGCAATCCTCCTGCCTCAGCCTCCCAAGTAGCTGGTACTACAGGCATGTGCCACCATGCCCGGCTAATCTTTTCTGTGTATTTTTAGTTGGCCAATTAATTTCTTTCTATTTTTAGTAGAGATGGGGGGTCTCACTCTTGCTCAGGCTGGTTTTGAACTTCTGACCTTGAGGGATTCTCCCGCCTCGTGCTAGGATTATAGTTGTGAGCCACCGCATCTGGCCCCAAGTTCTTATCATGTCCAGTTTTCAAGCAGGTAAATGAACAGAATTGTGGAGTGGAATAATTTTTGAAGAGGATACATCAGGGCTGGAACAAACAAGAATATATATTTTGTAAAAACAAGTATTTTTTAAATTGACTTCAGACTTGACTTATAATCCAGATAATCATTTAACAGGATGTGATTTACTGTCAATAAGAGAATATTTCTTCTACTATTCATATTCCATGCTATATCCACACTGTGGAATATTAACCGTTGAAAAGAACGAATTAGATCCACGCCAGCTGACCTGAAGAGAACCCTGTGAGGGACTGAGTAAGAAAAGCAGGACGCAGAAAGTGCATGTAACGTGATCTCACATTTGGTAAAGCAATGACAAAAACCCTGTGTATGATTATGTTTAGAAAGTATGGAGGAGATCATGGAAGGACACATGGCAGGATGTGGCTGTGCACAGGCAACATGTGCCTGACCAGGGGGAGGGTAACGTGGGGAAGAGGAAGAGAACCTTCCTGGGTGCAGCAAGTAACAGAGGAAAAGAAAACAGGGCACTAAACAGTATGGAAGAAATGCTCCTATTTATACATTTATATAAAGCTGTGTATATATAAAAAAGACATTGCAAGAAAAAAATGAAGACACAGAAGTGACTTGACTCAAATCTGCACTGAGTTAATTATGTGCTGAGAGTGGCCTTTTACCTGGTGGCAGCCGGGGTGAGCCGGCAAGCGGGCAGCCTGGCCGTCCTCCCGGAGAGCCAAGGACACCCACGGGTGAGGCCCATGGTGCAGCTGGCCCGTGTGTGGCCAGCTGGGAGAAGGAAAAAGGCATCTAGGGTCTCATTTGCATTCTGGACAAAGTGCTTGCACAGGGGAGGGTACGAAAAGGGCCAAGATTTGAGAATTCAGGAGAGCAGCAGATCAGAGCCACTATGGGCAGAAGGCCGCGTGGAGACAAAGAAGAGCCGTGAGCACAAGCGAGCACACACTGGGGAGAATTCTAGGGAAGCCCGAAGCCAGGCAGGGCCAGGGACCTGGCGAGCCCCACAGAAGAGCCCCGTAGACTTGCCTCATGGGCAGGACGTGGCTCCTGCTCCCCCAGTCATGGGAGAAGAGGAAGCAAGAGAAAACTGGAAATTAAAGAATGAGACTCCAAGAATACCGAAGTTCTTATCAACCAACATACAGACTTTTAATTGCAAAAAGTAAAAACTTTCATTACATAAAACTTTAATTTACATACATTCTTTACAAGGTGGAAGTCTTTGCAAGTTTGCAGCACATTAAGTACTTGTTCAACATCCTGCATTCAACACACACACTCATGGCCCAGACCATTCCAAGCCCCACGCTGGGACCACCCAGGCCCCACAGCCTGGTTTCCCAAAGATGAACTGCGGCTGCCACCGGCTCCTGTCCCCAGTGATGGCAGTCCCCAGCTGGCCTGTGCCTCAGCATCTCCTCCCCAACCCTGGGCATCTGTTATTGGCCTGTCCTCAGCAGGGAGGGAGGAAGGAGGAGAAAAAATCGCAGCCAGCATTTTTCTGAGGGTAAAACTATGGAAAGAAATGTGGAGGAAAAGTTGCCTACTATGAGACTGGATGCCATGAGTCTGTTGGTTCCTGTCACCATGTTTGTTCCTGAAAGGGTCTAAAGTGTTCCGAGGGGCTGCAGCCTGAAGCATGGGACACTGCTAAGCGGTGAGTGAAGGCGGCTGCACAGGATGACCACACCTCCCCCACAGAGCTGCCGGGAGGAACGGAGGGACAAGTAAACGAAGCCTGGCGCAAAGCAGTCCCAGCTCCCCCATTCCCCAGTTTCTGTCTGGGACTCAAAACCTAGCGGGACTCCCTTCTCTGCACGGCACTCGCAGCCATGGCTCCCTCTGGGATCGGTGGCCGCCACCTGCCTGACACGCCGAGAGGAGGCGCAAGGGCCTCCCGTCCAGCCCTACCACATCTCGATGGTTCCAGGCGTCCACTTCCAGTTACGTAACATTCCTCCTCTCCACTAGTCTGAAACAGTCTGGACATCTCATCTCTCTCTGTCTCTAGAGAGGAAGATGACAGATGTATTTAGCTCTAATGCTTAAACCATGCGGGGCAGGGAAACCAGACACTGAGGGACCTGGACGACAGACAAGCTGGCTGAGGTCTCTCGTGCAGGCCCCACTGAGCCACGCTGCTGGACGTGGACGTGGTGCGTGGGAGGGAGAGCACCTATCCGTCTCCCTGACATGATTTTGTCGGGGAACCCACAGGCTATCCGGAGGCCAGGGGTGGGGAGGACAGGGGCATGCATGCTGCTGGCGACAGGGTGCGTTCCCAGAGCCTCCCCTTTGTTCACAGGGCTGTCTCTGTACATGCCTTCACCGTCCTGGCCCTGACGTGCACTGGCTCTGTACACAGCATCAGCAGTCCAAACACAGAGAGATCTCAACCTCAATACTATTCTAAAGCACATCTCTGACACCCTCTTCCTTCAGCAAATTCTAGCGGGCAGTGGGGTCGCCACCTAAAGGTAGTGAGTGCGGAACTTGTGTACTCAGGAGAGCATTTCCCCCATCGCTAAGAGACTTCAAAAGCCTAAAAGGCCCCTCTGTTTAAAAACTGATTCTGGACAGGTAGACCAAATCGCCTCTCTCCATGCCAACACACGGCGCAGCCTTTCCTCGCCCCGACCCCAACCTGGCCTTCTCCTGACAAACAGATGACGAGAAGCAAACGTTTGCTTTGGGGTTTGAACATTTATGAAGAAAGCGACTGGGTAACGGGCAAACCCGTTCCAGACCGTATTTAAATGATTAAGCCCATCACCTGCAGCTAAGGAACTTGAGATTTTGTTTTAAAATAATTGTTCCTGTGCTGAAGCCTATGCTGGATTTGGGGAGAAGGGAACAGAAAGCTGAGAGCTGAAAAACAAGTGATGTAAGCTCCAAGGGGACCCGCAACTGGAACTGGATAGAGTCCCTCCTCTGGTCACACATCTGGAAGAATGTGGTGACAGGAAAATGGCTGGACACAGTTGTCTTCCAGCAATACTCACTCTTTTTAAAAAAGAGTTTTCAAATGGGGAGGGAAAAAGTGAAAGGAATTTTATAAAAGTCATATGGTCAGATTCTTTCCTCCTCCATTTCTGTCCAAAAGAGTTTTAAAAACAAACCCTGCAGTTGCTGGCTAGCAGGCCCGTCCCTTCACGATCCCGCCCTGCTGGAGCGCACCTGCGCCATGGGGCCCACAGCTCTCTCCTCGGCTCCGCACGTGCCGCGCAGAAAACAGTGCGCTGTGGAACCACCCACCCAGCCAGCAGCAGGTAACTCATCCAAGCCCTCGTTTCTTTACTTGTCAAAGGAGGATCGAATACTCCTTGAGAGGATTGGTTGAGGACTAAAGGAGATCGTATAGAGCAGGCACTTTGTTAAGTTGGAATGGACCAGACAGATGTTATTACTCCGTTCTCTCACAAAATGAGCCAGATCTGCCCCTTTCGTTGATTGTTTTGTATTTCACCAAATAGTGTATTTCTGTTTTCATAAACTACTGTTAATTTACTTCTTCCCTTCCCCAGAACAATTAAAGGTGAGGTGAGGACAAGCTCTGCCTCTTTTCATCCACCAGAATACAGTGGTGTCCATTCAATGCCCGCCTGCTGGAGAGCTTAGGGCATTTGGACACATATGCTTCAAATCGGCACCAGACTGCCAGCCTGTCTTCCCAGAGAGCGGACTTCAGGGGATGTGCACCTCTGTGGTGGGAACCTACAAGAAGTGAAGCTGACCCATGTGTGGAGGTCACTGTCATGTCACCTCTTAGTAAATGCTCAACAAACTTATGAACAAGTCCCTTTTCAGAGCTGTGGTTTTGCTCGTATTGCAGTGGTGGAGGTGGGGAGTTGGTCAGGTGGTCCTACCATGGCCCTGCAACCCCACTTCCTCTTCTTAACGACCCTCTTTCCCACACCAGGTCATGCAGAGGGACTTTTGCTACTTCCTGCCAGAGGCTGAGAGCTAGAAGGATAGGAGTAATCCTGCAGCACTCCGCACAAAGCCTTGGATAACTAGAAACTAGGACTGGCTGGCACCCCCCGGCCCTTCCTGCAGGACAGACAGTGGCAGATTCTGCCTATCAGAACTACCTTAAGAAGAAGGTGAATTACTGCTATGTTATCTGTGACTAAGAGCAGAAAGCTCTCTTTGGAGAGTTTCTCCCATAATACAAATTTACATTCAAGTCTGAACTAGATAGTTTTTTTTTTTTTTTTTTTTTTTGAGACAGAGTCTCGCTTTGTTGCCCAGGCTAGAGTGAGTCCCGTGGCGTCAGCCTAGCTCACAGCAACCTCAATCTCCTGGGCTCAAGCAATCCTCCTGCCTCAGCCTCCCGAGAGGCTGGGACTACAGGCATGCGCCACCATGCCCGGATAATTTTTTCTATATATATATATTAGTTGGCCAATTAATTTCTTTCCATTTATAGTAGAGACGGGGTCTCACTCTTGTCAGGCTGGTTTCAAACTCCTGACCTCGAGCAATCCACCCGCCTCAACCACTCAGAGTGCTAGGATTACAGGCATGAGCCACCGCACCTGGCCTGAACTGGATAGATTTTAATTAAAATGAGTAGTATATGCACAAAAGTCTCTATTATCTTCTGCTATGACCATTCTCTGCTGAGCTACAGAACAGCTCACAGGTTAGGGGACTTCCCAGGGGATGCTTTAGAATACCAACACGTGCAAGGCTTCCTTAGTTTTCCAAGTTCTGTGCTGAAGTGGGTATTTTATGGATACTTAAGATGTCAAGGGCTGGAGAGAAATGGAGAAGGAACACAAGGCAACTCACAGAAACAAAACAGCGTCAATTGTCGACACAGTTGTTTTGTTCCTAAGGATGCCTCTCTTTTGTTAACTAGAAGGGCCTAACTGAAGACAACTCTGTGAGTCCTCTAAAGAGCTTGTTTCTGTGTCATCCTTCCCCGTGTGCAGCAGGGGTAGGGACACGCAGAAGGCTCTAAAAGCTTGCACAGAACTGGCCTCTAGATGATCCCTCTGACTTAAAACCTCTTAAATCACAATTGCTTAGCAGCATGACTTTTATAGGTACAAAAAGTTTTGTTTCTCCTGTATAAATCCACACAAGGGCCGATTCTTTTAAGGAGAAATTCCCTCAGGTACAGTTCATCCCAGTTCTATTCAAGCCTTCCACGGAGGCGGCTCCGAGTGTTCCCGCCCGAGTTCTGTGAACTCTGCTTGTCCTTTAGAAGCCCACAAGCAGGCCGCTCGGGCTCTCGACGACCCCGCTGCTGTGAGAAAGGGCCGGGAGATGAGTGCAGGCTCCTCCAAGGATGAAGAGGACCCCACAAAGGGTCACGACTACCTGCTCTCACGGCTGTCTAACTCTCCATAACTGACAAGGACACCTACTGTATCCATTTGATTTCTGCAGTTCAGAGCCAGAGGCCACAGTGAGATTTTTTTCCTCATCTTGGCAATGGCATGACCAATGGCCAGGTATCTAACAGTGTCAATAAAGGAATAATACAGGGAAAAAAAAGGGAACAAGTGTCCTTATTTATACCATTTGATTAATACATACCAAAAACACTTGGGGGAAAAGAATAAGTATAGTGAATCATCCCATCAGAAGAACACAGCTTTATATTATTGCAAACAATAAAAATACCTCACCTTGTTTCCCAGCACAAAGGCAGAAATCATCTCAGGACAGAGGACACACAGTCCGTTGCACGCCCAGCTGGCAGACCCTTTGGGTCTGGAGTTCCCCCCACAACCACATTACAACATCAGCTTTGACGCATCTGTAAAACATCTTCTCTGCAGAAACTCAGACCCTAAAGATCAAACCCAGGGAGGCACCCTCTCCCGGGGCCAGCGACTCCAACTCATTCCTCTCGAAGACGCTTGGTAGAGACGACGCAGCTGACAGGAGAGTGCTGCCTCAGCAGTAACGGACTCCGGCCCGGCCAAGGCAGAGGCGACTAGAGCCAAGCTTCTGAAAAACCATCCAGATAGGCAAGGGACGGGGCAGGGAGTTTAAGAACCTGGTAGAATGGAGAAAAATATTACTTTACGAATTCCCATTTCAAATCATAATAGACTCTCCTCTGGCATCACTGAGACTCCAAGAGCCACGGCACTGGGAAGGAAGTACACTTGCGTGCAATTCAAGGTTATTTGATCTTTTTTCACCAGTTCTAGATTCAGTCCTGTTCAAGAAACTGCAATGATTTCTTCAATCAGCCATGGCTTTCCAAAACAGTAGAGGGTGATGAGGCCAGGAAGACGGGATGAACAGGCTCACCTGGCAAAGGATGGCTCTGTGTCAGGACCAGCTGGCTGTCCCCTCCACTGCCAGGGAGCCAGCAAGGCGGATTGTGCCGATGCCAGTGAAGAAAGGACCAGCCCTATTTCCTGCCTGAGGGGCAGCCTCAACGTTGCAGTGCCCAAAGGCTTGGAAGAGCTCAGTTTTTCATAGATGGGTGCTGGCGCAGTCCTAACCAAGTATCCGGGCTATAATTCTTCCTGAATCTCCTGTGGGAAGTCAGTAGGGGTTGGCCCTGGCCTCTGCCTCATGGTCCAGAGCTGGCTGGCACACGCATGCAAAGGGCAGGTAACTAAGACGCCAACCCCTAGAGAGCGGTTTCATCGTTTTTGTTTTTATTTCCCCCCTTTCCACCTGGTTTTCAGCTCTCAAACTGTTCCTGCATAAAGCTCTGCTTCCTATAGTTCTGAGAGAGTGGTTCCGTCGCAGATGACCAAAGGCTGGACCCCTCGGGCTACGATGTTGACCTTCCAGTGGGTGGCGCCGGCATAGCCTTGAAGGGAAACAGAGACAAGAAAGCGCATGAGTGTCAGGGACGGGGCACACCTGCCAGCAAGAGCAAGGTGGGGCTGCCAGAGCTGCCCTCAGGGTGCCCCGCAGAGTCAAAGTCGAATCCTGCACTGAAGGGCAGTCCTAGCTACTACCAGTCCCCTCTGTGACCTGATGTCCAACAGGAGCCGCTTTCAACCAAAATACTTTGTCACCGCCCTCAACGGAGCAGCTGTGAGTTGCAGCTGGGCAGGTTTACAAAGGCTCCAGACGAGGCTGGTGATGGGCATCCATCCTCGGTAGCTTTCTCAACAAGAAGATGGGTCGGGTTCTGAGGGGGAGCAGGACTTACTATCCGATTTTCCTGAGGTTATCTATAATACGGTTTCAGTAAAGAACATTCAGATTAACCCAAACCAGTATTTCCCAAATTGGGTTCTGTTAATGCCACTATCCTATAAGATATCCCAAAGAAGGCAGGTCCCATGGCCAAGGAAGTCTGAGAAACACTGGGCTCCTCTAGGGCTTTTCAGAGTCTTTGGTACACTAACGTGTACTATGTATCGACAAGACAGCATTTCCCAAAGTCGACTGACTCTGGAGCTCTATTTGCCAAGGGTGTTGGCAAGGGGCTCCTGGTCCCATCTGTGGGGTCATGAATAACCTGAGGAATCATTTAGGAAACACTGACCTGTGTCACTTGAGTGGGTGATGAAGGTAAACTTAAAAACTTTAACCCTCTGATCATCTGATGATGCCAAACTTCATTGTGCCTATAGTTGTAACAATGTTCTCTTGTACATTTAAAAATTTATTAAGAGAGTAGGATGGGCGTGGTGGCTCCCGCCTGTAATCCTAGCACTCTGGGAGGCCGAGGTGGGTGGATTGCCTGAGGTCAGGAGTTCGAAACCAGCCTGAGCAAGAGCAAGACCCCGTCTCTACTATAAATAGAAAGAAATTAATTGGCCAACTAATATATAGAGAAAAAATTAGCCAGGCATGGTGGCGCATGCCTGTAGTCCCAGCTACTCGGGAGGCTGAGGCAGGAGGATCGCTTGAGCCCAGGAGTTGGAGGTTGCTGTGAGCTAGGCTGACATCACGGCACTCAGTCTAGCCTGGGCAACAAAGTGAGACTCTGTCTCAAAAAAATATAATAAAATAAATAAATAAATATTAAGAGGGTAGATCTCAAGTTAAGTGTTTTTACAACGATAAAATAAATTAACAAACAAACAAAAATCTCCTGATGGAACATTTTCTAGAGCATGATGGCTCCTACCCATCTTTAAACTGAGAGCACTGACAAGAATTTGGTCTTTACTTGGTGCCTCAGGAAAGGTGACGATGAGCAGTGATGTCATGTACAGGGACTGTGGATGTCATGCTGACACCTAAGTCATTCCTGAGAATGTCTCCAACCACAGGCATTCCGGTGATCTGTAACCCATCTTCTCTCCATCTCCACAGGACAATGTGCATTTTGTCAAAAAAAATCACAGAACCTGCTTGTCGCAGTGCCATTCTTAAGGTCCCTAAAGTACTGGAGTTGCCATCTGTCCTTTAACCACTGGATGCTTCTTCACTGTCAGAGTCTGCTTTCTTGTCCTCATTTTCTTTCTTTTTTTTTTTTTTTTGACATAGAGTCTCACTATAGCCCAGGCTAGAGTGAGTGCCGTGGCATCAGCCTAGCTTACAGCAACCTCAAACTCCTGGGCTCAAGCGATCCTCCTGCCTCAGCCTCCCGAGTAGCTGGGACTACAGGCATGCGCCACCATGCCTAGCTAATTTTTTCTATATATATTAGTTGGCCAATTAATTCCTTTCTATTTATAGTAGAGACGGGGTCTCGCTCTTGCTCAGGCTGGTTTCGAACTCCTGACCTCAAGCAATCCGCACGCCTCAGCCTCCCAGAGAGGTAGGATTACAGGCGTGAGCCACCGCGCCCGGCCTCCTGTCTTCATTTTAAGCATGGGAACTGCAGCCATTACTTCTACTTCTGCCACTGCTTCAGGTGCCCACCGGCCTCCACACCCCTCCCTAGCCACGTCCTCCTCCCAGACTTGCCCTCCTCTTCTTCTCTGCAGTTTCCCCGCCCTTCGCCATGCTCCTGTCAAGTGGCTGGCCTGTCACAGACGCTGCCAACCATAGGGCTTCTTTCCTTCTGGTCAGCATGCAGCTCGTCACAGCACGGCAGGTAGCCCACTCTGCATCTCAGGTACCCTGGAGTATCTGCACTAGCGTTTAATGCTCAAGGCTTCCTTCATCACCGACAGACACCTTTATTTCCTTTTTTTCTAGTTCTGTAATTGGCATTCTGGGTGCTTGTGGGAGCTGGTCATCTGGAGTTTGGATAACTCAGGTGTTTCTGCAGTTGCCTGAACTGTTAGGTATTTATAGAACATAAGACAGAAACTTGTTCAAGCAGAATCACACAATCCAAACCCAAACACGCCACACAGACTGTTGCAATAGTTATCCCTGTATGAGGGTCACTGCGCTACGGGAAAATAGGTTCAGAACAACTTTGATACAGGAATCCTCTTCTTTGCAAGAGTTGCCCAAGAGCCAGGCCAGCTGTGCTCCATTATTAGTTAAAATGCTTGATTTGTACATTATTATTTTTCATTTCTAAACTAAGTTATGTAACTTAGATTAAAGCAAACTGCAGACTCAAACCCTCCAATAAGGTGAGAGGTTTCCAGGAATTCAGGGGTCTTTGGAATAGGTAAAAGTAAAAGAAATCCATTAGAAAACCAGTTTGGGCTCTGCCAGGGTCTCCAGGTCTTGCTTGGATTTTGTGAGGCAGGAAAAACAAGGAGCTCAATGGTGATGCTGCCTGATTTATTTGCTTCTGCCAAGAAAACTCTGGTGTCAAACTAATTGCTACTGACAGTAGTTGATTCAAACTTGTTTCTTTGGAACCAACTTCTAAGATATAAAAGCACAGGACAAGTCATAGCTGAGAAAACATGGAGCCAGAGTTAAGTGTGAGTCACCAATATTTGAGGCTGTGACTTGGGCTGTGGGACCCACACGGAAGGTAACATTTCCTTGTGTGACCATTCCCCTTATATACTGTTCTACTGTTAATTTGCAAGATGGGTACATAAAAGGTTTCCTCTAATCTTCAGTTGCCCCTCTCCTGGCTTGACTGCTTTCAGACACTTAGCACTCTATGCTTTGTCTGACTGATGGTGGGGTCTTGGGATGGTCTCCTCTCCTGTCTGGGTCTCAACTTCCTCATCTGTAAAACGGTGGATTGGTCTAAATATTTTCCACGATCCCTTCTAACCTGAAGTTTCTTTGACCAGACACATGCATTCTAAATGTTGTGTGTTTAAGACATTTCTCTATGTTACATTTTCTCATTAGTTCCATTTCTAAGCATAAACAATGACCCTGTTACTAAAAGAATGCTATTTTTGATTCTACTTAATAGAACCTCTGTGAAGGCAGTACTTGATTCTTAAAATACTTTTTGAGTTAAAAACTAAAAAGATCCCATGTTTGACCCTGAGGCCCTACATACCAATATCCCCTGGCTCTACCGGCATGGCCACAGACTGGCAGTGTCTTCGGCAATCGAAGGGAGGGATGAGCTGCAACATGGCCTCGCCACTGCCAATGGTAAATAGGTCATGCATCTTATGCATCTGGAGGAAAGAACAAGGGGGAGGAAAAGAAAACAGAATAAAACCTGGGGGGTTAGTACACAAAAACACTCATACATAAGGCTAAGGTCCTAGCCTCAGCAAAGAGGAAAATGGAACCAATAACAAAATATGCAATTACATTTGAAAAACAAAACCAAATTAGTTTTTCCTGAGACTGGCATCCCTTGATCTCTTCTACAGGCTCTCCTAAAGAGGCACTGTGTGGTTTAGTGGGCAACATCCTCAATAACAGGCCAGGTGTGGTGGCTCACACCTGTAATCCTAGCACTTTGGGAGGCCCAGGCAGGAGGATTGCTTGAGCCCAGGAGTTTGAGACCAGCCTGCACAAGAGAGACCCTGTCTCTACTAAAAATAGAAAAATTAGCCGGGGTCACAGCTCATGCCTGTAGTCCCAGCTACTTGGGAGGCTGAGGCAGGAGGATCACTTGAGCCCAGGAGTTTGAGGCTGCTGTGAGCTATGATGACATCACTGCATTCTACCAGGGTGACAGGGTGAGACTCTGTCTCAAGAGAAAACCCCTCAAACAACAACAATAGAAAAACTCATGACGCTATGATTGGCCTTTGATTTTGAAGACTAAGGAGAGGAGCAGCATGTGCACCTGCACAGGTAACGGCTGCACCGCGGAGGGCACACTACTGCCTGCAACAGGCGTTAGGGGCAACCTGCTCCGTGCTGAATGAGGAGCTGTGAATCCTGGGGAGGGGGATGGGACAGACAGGAAGGGGGATAAAACAAGGTAGGTCTCGCTCAGGCTTTTCTCCCTACTTCAATGGTGAGAGAAAACTCCTAGGGCCTCCCTTGCCCTGCCCTCCTAGCTCCTGCCCTTCAGGGAAGCCCTTTATACACTCGCATAAAGCGGGGGTCAGAAGTCCAACTCTCAGGGCCATCTCCTAGCTTTCTCTTTACCACTCAGGGCTTCCAGAGTCTGGGGTTTTCACCCCATTTTCCCTGGCCTCTCTCCTGCTCCCAGAGACCCTGGCCATGATTCTGTTTCCATGGCAACACTAGAGCCATTGCACCAGCTACTGTGGTGACAGGCAGTAGCTATCACCTGTCAGAGGCCCTAATATTGTACTAATAATGGCAGAAGCCCTAACATCTGGTCTTGGAACCAGAAACAAGTGGATGTGTCCCTCTTTCCCGTGGGCCTGAAGGGGCGGTATCACCTTCCTCCACACCTAAGATGGGAAGAAACAGACCGCAGGATGGCGCGGGCCAGCCCCAGGCAGCACTGTGCAGTGGGTGAAGTGGACCTTGGAGCTCCCTTCCTCTTCCCCCAGTGCAACCAGGTCCCCAGTTGTCATCTGCCACCCCCAGGCTGCCTTTGGAGTCTGGGCCCAGAGACACATGACTTGCCCAGGGCTGTGGACAACAGGGTGGGGTAACACAGCCGGGAAAAAAGGAGAGCCTGGGCCAGGGTGGGGGAGCAGATGCTCTAAGAAACTAGACTCTCGGGATTGTTGCCTGTTTGGGCCACTGCCCTTCCCCAAACATCCTCAAGAACCACAAGATGCCTTTGATAAGCACTTGAGTAACTTGTACTTGCGCCTTTGGCTGGGCTCCCTGGTGTTAAGTAGGCTGGTGAAATTCACTCCAGCATTCAAGTGGGAAAACCGAGAAAAAGATAAAGGCCCTCGCCCAGAATTATATCATAATTATGAAGATGAAATCATATGAGGGCCCTGAATTCTAGCTGGAGACAGCAGGATAAACGTCTTTAAAATCTATGGCAAGAACCCAACATCCCCACCCCAGTGCTGGCAGACAGAGGTTCTCACTTCTAGACAAAATGATTGTTTTTAAAGGCTTTCAAATTCCTTTAACACAATTCAGCAAATTTGGAGCCAAACAACAGTATCAGGAGATCGAAGCCACAGTCCAGAGCTGGTAGGGGTCACAGTCTGGGAAATGTAATTTTTTTTTTACAAAGGAAAATACATCCTTTTAATTCTTCCAAACCAATCCAGGCTCAAAGACCTTCCTTAGAGATGAGACTCAACAAAGGAGCAATTCAGAGAAAAGTAAACAGACACAAACACTGAACAGCTCTCCCAGTCCACTGGCCCCCAGAGAAGTAAATGTGGGCTCAGGACACCTGGCCCTGGACTGAGGTGGGAGATGACGGGGGCCGAAGGGGCCTTTCCACCCCAGCTGGGTGGCCTGCCTCCTGCATGTGCCTATCGAATCCCCCCGGCTCCCAAGCGTTTTGCCTTTGTAGTTCTCCATCTGAAGTCTCTTATTTATGAATATTTCTGGGGAAAGCCAACCTGGAGGTGAGGGTGGAGGCAGTCCCTCTATCAATTTGCTCTGTGTCACTTAATTTCTTTGGAGCTCAGTTTCCCTATCTACAAAATGAAGAAGGTAGACTGTTTATATGCTATTCATTTATGCCTTGCCTACTTTCTAATTTGAGATAGTAAAGTCAGACTAACTGTATACTTAAGTCAGTTCAAATTTTAGGATTAAGCAGCTTGCCCCCAGGTATTAAGGGCAGACATAGATTTCCAGACTAGACTTTCTAGAAACCTGCCTTCATAACAGAGTGGGCCTGGCAGCGGGAGGGGAGAAGTGTAGATTACGTGAGTGTCCCCCAATTCACCCTCTAAGTTGATGCATGGGGAAGGCCTTGATTATAATATCAGTTCAGGTCCCAAATGAGGACAATTCTAGATCCAAGTCTTCTCAAAATTTCCTACCTTACTACCCACAACAGGTTCTGGGTGAAGAAGGAAGCACTTTTTTAAAGAGGCATCTTTTGGAAATGGCAGGTCAGTGAAAACAGGAAAAAGCTCATGTAAGATCTGTGATCTATTCAGAGGTCTTCTCCTGTAAAAGTTTGAAACAAAAAAGGTCATTAAAGTGGGTAAGCCAGCCTATGTCTATGACTAACAGAAGCTGAGCAAGGGTGGGGAAATTGTGGGTGGTGGGTAAAGAGGGGAAAACACCAGTAGAGTGTCTTCAGTACTAGGTCTATGAGGAACAGTTGTGCCAAGCCAATGAATTATAACACGAACACGCACAGGCATAAACTCTACAGCCACGACTTGTACATGTGGGTGGATGTTTATAAAGTGCAGCTAAAACAACATATAGAGGAAGGAAAGAAACAATCCAGTCATTCTGTCTTGGGAAAGAGACTGAAGTAATAGCAGGCCAGGCGGGGGAAGGGAAGAAAAGAGAAGGAGGGAGGAGGAGGGAACAAAACCATAACCCTTCTTCTGAGGCAGAACGGCATGCAGTGTGAAGCCTGATTAGCTTGTCAAACTCAGAATTCTGCCATGCAAGTAAACGGCACATTAAAGAAAGGTGGAAGCATGGAGAAATTGTCTAACAAAAAGCCTGAAAAGACACTTTAATTCTCTTTTGGAACAGTTCTAACATGGAAACTGTCTTTCCTTTTCTTGCTAGAGAGCAACCTTAACTCCGAAGAATGGACTGTGTCTTCTGCAAGACACAGGAAGGATCAGGAAAACAAATGTGGGTTTTAATCCTGGCTGGGTGACCTTGGGCAAGTTACTTAGCCTCTTTGATTCCCACTTTTCTGATGTGAAAAATGGCAATAATCATTCCTGCTTCCCAGAGTTATTACGATTGTCACCAATGAGCAACAGACACTAAACACCAAGGCACATCACCCGGCACAAACCAGTTCCAGGAAATGCAATTCTATTCATTGCACTCTCTCTTCCACCCCCGACGCTTGGGCCTCATTCTACATAAACTGCTAAACACATACTTAAAAATAAATTCTATTAGGCAACCTTGGTGTCCCCCCATGGTGGCACCTCTCCTTGTGCCACACCTTTTCTGTTCATCCCCTTTATATCTCATCACTGGCTCATCGGTGAGCTCCTGTCATTTGACTTGAGGGTGTATTGTCAAGTGCTTAGCCGGGCACATGGCAGGTCCCAGTGGTAGCTGTCATTGTTTCCCGGTATTACCGGTCTGCCCCTCCCCTACACACAAACCAAGTGCCCCCTTTCACACTCACCATGGGTAAGGAAATGGGAACCACCTTTCAGGAAAGCAACGCCACCACTTGGTGAAAAACCCTTCTGTGAAGCCTTCTGTCACCTCAGGGTACTGGCACAAAAAGCGCTGAATCTCCTCAGACAATAGGGGCTGTCCCGTCTTGGCAAGGCAGCATACAAAGCAAACAAAACAACACAGAGTTACTTGTCAGGAATTCCGCAGGGCTTGATCTAGCCTTTAAACAGGTAATCAATCAGTGTGAGAATCAGGCCTTTTGCCTACCTTGATCACCAGAGGATGGAGTCTCTCAAACTTCTTTGGGGCATCATCTAGGAGCACTACCTTCAGGGGTAGTTTCTGGACACAGCCAGTGCAGTTGGCAGGGACAGGCTCTGACTCATTCTGCTCACTGTCGTTTGTGCCCCAGAGGTCAAAGTCTGAGAGCAGAAGGGACACAGACAAGGCAGACACAGAAAGAGCACAGCTAATAAATCCAGCAGCTTCAGCAATGCAAACAGATATCAAGATAACTTTTAAAAGCTAGCCACGACAAGCACTGGAGGCCTGCGAAGGTACAGGTGCAATGCGCATCCTCTGAGGAGGGAGCAGAGGGCCCACGAGACAGGGCGGGAAAGACAGGTGCTTTTCTGTGTATACTTTTTGATACTTTGTAGAAAACAGCTTTTAACATGTATTTCTCAAATCGAATCAAATCAACAAATAAAGCATAACAGCTTGAAAAAAATTAGCAACGTGGGGCTGAAGATGTAGTTCTCCCAACATCCGGAACCAGTGACCCATGCGTCTGAAATGCCTGCAGCACGCGGGGTGGGGCAGGTAGAAAGGGTGACCCCACCATCGCTGGCCTATGCAGGTCTTCTCACACACTCGGGGTGTGCGCCTAGACTCTCGGTTCACAAGCACATGTGAGAGCCGGGGCTGTGGGAAGGAGGAGTGAGAAAAGGGCACGGAAGGGAGAAGGGATGGAGAGGAGAGGAGAGAGCACTTTCAGGGGCATCTTTGGAGAGAAGTGCATTGCACCTCCCACAGACAGCCCCTTATCCCGGCTCAGAGGCTCAGAGCAGGTGGGGCTCCTAACCATGTTTCCGCCCCACAGTCTAGACCACAGTTTGGTCAGAAAGGGACGAACCCCACCCACACGCTCACATGAGTGCCGCCTCCCCGACACTTTCCCCAGGTTGGCTCCTTCCTGACTGACAGGGTTTTCTTTCCCCGCAGCCTTTCCCAGTTTCTCTCTGTTCCGTCCCTCTGACGCTATCCTGTCCACAATGTTATTCCATTATTTCTTGTTTACTTTCAGTTCCATTCTGAGTTTCATCTGTTCTCTGAAAGATGTGTTTGTTTTAAACTCTCTGTTGAATCCAAAATGTTTCTGAAGATGGCTCTGATTAAAACCTGATGGAAACCAAATCAGAGAGCCTAGAACAAAAGACAACAGACTACTAAAATGTGGCTGAAACGAAATCAATTTTTTAAACCAATAAACACACTTGGGAAACCTGATTCTTAACCACAAAATGTTTTCTGTGTTGGCAGCAAGCACCGCATCCTTGTTTTCTCTAAGGCAGCAGCAGCGGGGCGTAGGAGTCCTCAGCAGGGCGGCTCTGCGTTTGCTCGCGGCTGGTCTCCCGCGCATCCTCCCTGTCTTGCAGACAGTGCCTGTGCTTCCTTGCGGCAGCTGCCACCTACCCTCTCAGCCCCTCTCAGCCTGCGGGCGGGTGGATCAGCCACCAGAGGACACTGCCACAGCCCACCCCGGGAGGGGCCTCCTCCCACAGCGCTCTCCATGCGCCTCCAGGGCCAGTGGAAGACCGTTTAGTGCCACCTGTTTCGGTGGCACACTGGGGCTGCAAAGGTATACATTTTCTTCCTTCTCCAATATTTTCGAATGTTCCTTATTAGGGGTCAAATATGATGAATTCTTGCCAACATACAAGAACTAGGGTAATGAACACACATGAGGTATGCCTCATTAAATAATCATATAATCATAACAACATGTTACAATTATACAACATTTCAGTTTCCAAAGTACTCAGGGCGGAAGGGGAAGGCGGAAGGAGGCTAACACATGAAGTGCCAGGCCCCGTGCTGGACACTTTCCCATGTTACAGCGTTTGCCGAGGCGGCGCCACTATTCTCACTTTATGAATGAACAAACTGAAAGTTACAGGTGATAAGAAGTTCCAGAGGTGCAGAGTGTGGCGAGAAGAGCATGGGGACGCCAGGCACGGGAGGGTGGGGGTAAGGGAACAGTGGCTGCAGAGGCAGACTGTGCTGGGATTTCCAGGGCGTGAGGCATGTCTGCCTCTTACTAAAAACAAAATGAGGGACCACCGGAGGCTCTTGAGCAGGGGTTTTATGATGTTCTAGGAAGATTATTCTGGATTGTGATTAGGGTGCCCACAGAGAGAGGCTGGGAAGAGGAAGACCTGGTTTATGTTTTGGTTTTGCCCTTTTCAGGGTAGAAGGAGGTTATACTGTGATGATAAGTAAAATATAAAGACTGAGGCTGTGGGACTGGAAAGAAAGGTGAGTTCTAGAAGCAGCAGTTATGAAATCTATAGACCTAAGCAGTACTACCATGAATGTTTGTGTAGAGATCATCAACATGGCAGATATTGGAGATCTGCAGATTTATGACGACATTTTTCTGTAGTAATGTGTTGTAGTCTACCAGAATTGGTCAATTATGACAATTTTCCCAAGAGATGAGGGAAAAGCACCAGGAGAAAGCAGCATGTGTACAAAGGTGCACGGGCCGGCAGCAAGCAGCTCTGGACCTAAGAGTAAGGAGAATTATTTTAACTGTAATTTATTTAATTTTTATTGTAAGCTTTAAGTATTCTTGGGACTTCCAGGTGGAGATGGCTTAAAAAGTAGGTGGAGGAAGAAAACCTAGTGAAGGAAAATCAAGAAAAAGAAAGCATGAATAAGAAACTAAGAGAAACTTGGGGTGGTATTTCCTCCAAGTCTAAGAAACTCAAGTGAAAAAGTGTTAGTACTAAAAAGAGAATTAAAAAATGTGGTAGAATACAAGATACAGATATCTAGATATAAAAACCAATAGCTTTCTTACACTACTAGCCATAATCAGTTAAAAGCTGAAATGGAAAATGATCTCATTCATAATAACTGGCTATAAATTTAGTAAGACAGACAAAACTATAAAATTTTACTGAAGGACATAAAATAAGATCTGAATAAATAAAGAAATGTACCATACTATGATCCTGGAGGGGAAGAATAAATACAAAGTCTCCCCCAAACCACATACTATATATAAATTTAGTACAACTTGAATCACATCAGGGTTTCTTATTAGTGAAGATAGGGGTGGGGTGGGGCTGTGACAACTGAATTTTAAAGTTCATCTAGAAGAGCAAATGAGTAGAATAGTAACAGGCTATCTGTCCCCTGCTCAAATTAAATATGGAAATATTCAAGTGCCAGAAGGCATGCTGGGTAATACGAATGAATTATGAAGTATAGTCACTGCTTAAAATCTATGGAGGACACTCCTTTCAGGCACAGGGATAGTCAGAGAACATAGTAAGAGCCATATGTGATAGACTCTGGGCAAACGATGGGCCTGAGGGCTCCCACCTCTGCCTGCTCAGGGGCTACCAGAAGGCTCCAGGTTTTCTCCATATGGGGCATGAGGAAGGCAGGGCTGTAGGAAAACAGCATTATTCTACTTTTTCTGTGTAGACAATAGATTTAAAAAACAGCCTGATTGAAATAAAATTTACATACTATAAAATTTGCCCATTTAAAATGTACAATTCAGACTTTAGTATATTCATAATTGTACAACCATCACACTGTCTTAATTTTAAAACATTTTCATTACTCCAAAAACAAACCCTGTACCCACGAGCAGTCACTTCCCATTCAAACTCCTCTCCCCCAGCCATAAGCAACTACTAATCTATTTTCGTTTTCTATGGGTTTGCCTATTCTGATATTTCACAAAAATGGAATCATACAATATGTAGCCTTTTGAGTCAGATCATATGTTGCACAATGTTTAGCATGATGTTTTCAAGGTTTATCCCTGTTGTAGTATGTATGTATCAGTAGTTATTTTTATTGCTGAGCAATATTCCACTGTATGGATATACCACATTTTGTTTATTCGTTCATCAGTTGATGGACATTTGGGTTGTTCCTACTTTGGGCTATTAAGAATAGTGCTCCTATGAACATTTGTGTACAAGTTTTTGTATGGACACATTTTTAGGTCTCTCGAGGATATACCTAGAAGTGGAATTACTAGGTCATATGGTTAACTCTATGTTTAACTTTTCGAGAAATTGTCAAACTGTTTCCCAAAGTAGCTGTACCTTCTTATATTCCAACCAGCAGTGTATGAGGGTTCCACTTTCTCCATGTCCTTGCCAATAACTGTTACTGGCTTTTTGATTACAGCCATTCTTGAGGGTATGAGGTGGCATCTCATTGTGGTTTTAATGTGCATTTCCCTGATTGCTAATGAATTTGAGCATCTTTTCATGTGTATAATATTGGTAATCTGTATATCTTCTTTGGAGAAATGTCTATTCAAATCCTTTGCCCATTTTTAATCAGGTTGTCTTTCTTTTTTTGAGACAGGGTCTCATTCTGTTGCCCGGGCTAGAGTGCTGTGGCATCAGCCTAGCTCACAGCAACTGTGAATTCCTGGGCTCAAGCAATCCTACTGCCTGGGCCTCCCGAGTAGCCAGGACTACAGGCATGCACCACTATGCCAGGCTAATTTTTTCTACTTGTATTTTTAGTTGGCCAATTAATTTCTTTCTATTTTTTAGTAGAGACAGGTCTTGCTCTTGCTCAGGCTGGTTTCGAACTACTGACCTTGAGTGATCTGCCCACCTCAGGCTCCCAGGGTGCTAGGATTACAGGCATGAGCCACCATGCCTGTCTAGGTTGTCTTTCTATTATTGAATTTTAATAGCTGTAACAGTAAATTCTTGGAAAAGAAATAAGAGATTTGCTTTATCAGATACTAAAGCATTCTATAAATCTACTACAGTTAAAACAGTACAATCAATCCTCATTATTCATAGATTCCTATTTGTGAATTCACCTACTACTCCCTAAAATGTATTTGTTATTCACAGGGCTTTTGCAGTCATCCATAGAGCAGCAAATCCCAGGTGGGGTGGAACAAGGCAATGTTCTGCCTTTTTGTTTCATTTCTCATACTGTAAACAAGTGTCCTTTTCTTTTTCTTTCTTTTTTTTTTTTTGAGACAGAGTCCCGCTTTGTTGCCCAGGCTACAGTGAGTGCCGTGGCGTCAGCCTAGCTCACAGCAATCTCCAACTCCTGGGCCTCAACAATCCTCCTGCCTCAGCCTCCCGAGTAGCTGAGACTACAGGCATGTGCCACCATGCCCGGCTAATTTTTTCTATATATTTTTAGTTGGCCAATTAATTTCTTTCTATTTATAGTAGAGACAGGGTCTCTCTCTTGCTCAGGCTGGTTTTGAACTCCTGACCTTGAGCAATCTGCCCGCCTTGGCCTCCCAGAGTGCTAGGATTACAGGTGTGAGCCACTGCGCCTGGCCAAGTGTCCTTTTCATTATCTATTTAGTGCCATGTTTTTCACATTTTTGTGTGATGGTGATGCTGTTTAAAATGGCCCTCATGGGAGGTTGTGCATGTATGGGGGTCAGAGGCTATATGAGAACTCTCTGTGCTTTCCCCACTCAATTTTGCTATGAACCTAAAACTTCTCTAAAAAATAAAATTTGTTAATTTTTTAAAAAGCCCCAATGTGTACTGTTGAAGTGCCTAGCACTCTGAGAGGCTGAGGCAGGCGGATTGCTCGAGGTCAGGAGTTCGAAACCAGCCTCAGAGAGACCCCGTCTCTACCAAAAATAGAAAGAAATTAATTGACCAACTAAAAATATATATACAAAAAATTAGCTGGGACTACATGCCTGTAGTCCCAGCTACTTGGGAGGCTGAGGCAGTAGGATCGCTGAGCCCAGGAGATTGAGGTTGTTGTGAGCCAGACTGAGACTCTGTCTCAAAAAAAAAAAAAAGAAATACTACTGTTCAGTTTTCTAACTGGCAAAACAATGGTAAATGTACTGCTGATGCTCAATATATAGTGTTCATGAAATTATAAGCTAGTATAAGTTTATGAAGACAATTTGATTGTATTTATTAAAGTTTAAAATGTACATGCCCCTTTGACCCAGATACTTTACTTCTAAGAATATATCTTATAGAATAATAGTACATATAAAAAGATATATGCATGTTTGTCTCAGGTGCATTTTTTATAACAGTAAAACAAACAAACAAAACACCCCCCCCCCGGAAACTGGTTAAACTATGGAACATTCAACAGAATGGAATAAAATAAAGTTCTCAAAAATGTGTATACTGGGGTTTAATAGCATGCCCTAAAATTCCATGTCTTTCCTGGAACCTCAGAACGTAGCCTTCTTTGGAAATAGGGTCTTTTTAGACGTAATTAGTTAACACGAGGTCATACTGAAATAGAATGAGCCCCAAATGCATTCTAAATGATATCCTTATCAGAAGAGAACACACACAGACATGCACACAGAAGGAAGATGGCCACGGGAAAATGAAGGCAGAGTTGGAGAGATGCTACCACAAGCCAAGGAATGTCAAGGATCGCTGGCAACCACCAGACATTGGAAGAGGCACGGAAGGATTCTTCCCTAGAGTCTTTGACAGGGAGCGTGGCCCTCCCAACGCCTTCATTTCAGAATTCCAGCCTCCACAACCCTGCCATAATGAATTTCTGTTGTTTCAAGCCACTCAGCCTGTGGTACTTTGTTTCCACAACCTTAGAAACTAATACAATGTGTCTAGCCAAAAATATGTGCATGAGCCCTTTTTGTGTGTGTGAACCAGAAAAAGTATTTTATATTTATATATACTAAGTATATTTATCTGTACAAACACGGAAAAGTTGAGAAGGATGTATACTAGCAGGTTGCTTAAGTAGAGGAGTTAGAAGGAGAGAGGTGAGAAATTTTACTTGATTAAAAGTCTTTTTTAAAAATCAAAATCTTATATCTCTTTATTATCTTTGTATTTACGTATTTTATGTATCTTCCAAGTAAAAATGTCTTTGAAGATCATGAAAACTGAAGCCAAAAATATCAACCTTGAAATGAAGAGCTCAGCCATCTCAGAAGGCAGGCCCCTGGAGAGGTACCCGGCAGGAGCAGAGGCACACTGGCCAGGCTAGGGGCCAGCGAAGAGGGAAAACAATGAGGAAAAAGGACCATTGAGATGGGGTAGAGCCTACGCCATCCATCTGAATGAAGGGAGCCCAAACCTCAAGAGAAAGAACTACTTTTGATTTCTCTGTAGCCTTGAGATATCAAGGTAGATAAAGAATGTGCTTAGATTTGGTGGAAAGACTGAGCAACGGGTGGGCAGTAGACTGGGCAAGGGGGTGTGGTGTGGGCTCCTCCTCCCCTTCCCACAGAATCCCTGACAACAGAGAGAGACGTGGCCAGACTCCAGCCTGGCTCCCAACTATCTGAAAAGGTTTTGTCTGATGTGTCCTCTAGACAACTGGCTGGAGCCATCGACCCACAAAGTGAATGAAATCCTATCCTGGAAAACAGCCAACAGCACACAGCCAGGCCATTCCATGCCACCATGGTCACAACTTTTCTTCAACCTAATATGCTGCATCTCACTTCTTCCCAACCCTCCTCTGTTCTATTCACTCCTTCCGCCACACCAGACAGAAAGGACAGTGGAAGTTATGTAGCAACTTCCTATCTTTCTTTGAATTTCCAAGGTTTCCTTCCTACAGATATCCTCCTATACCAGCTATTTTAAATAAAAATAATTTAAAAAGTGTGACAGAGAAGAGAAACTCTCTACATAAGAGTTCAATAAAGCTCATGACCTGTATTCCAAATTCTACCATGATGTGGAACCATTTCACTATATGAGATGTCAAAAACGGTCTCTCAGACAAAAATACAGCCTTGAAGTCAAAGTACAGAAACTGTAACCTCCCACCCATCTTTACAAGTTGGACACTCTACAGAAAAGTGGGTGGGCCAACGTCTGACCCATCAGGCGGCTTCGTGGTGCCTGAGAGTTGTTTACAAAGAAAATTCACTTAGGCTCGTTCACTGTGGACAACCACAACATACTCTGGAATTCTGAGTGGGGAGAGTCCTTCTACACAGATTACTAACCTGGCAAAAAGAAGAAAAGATTTCTTTCTAGGACAAAAAACTCCCTCTGGGTAAAAAGGATAGGGAAGGAAGAAAGGGAAAAAGCCAATACTAGCTCTACAAGAGCAGGGGCTCTGTCTGTTTTGTTCACTGCTCTGTTGAGAACAGTGCCTGGCATATAGCAGGCTTTCAAGAAACATTCACTGAATGAATGAATGAGTGGGGGGGGGGAGGGAGGCTAACAAACCAGAAACTTTTAACTATAGAATTAAGTCCGTTGGGAGAAAAATCAAAAGAGCTGTCTGGATTCAGAGAAACTTCAAAATAAAGATTAAACAAATAAAACTTCCTGATTTCTTATATTAGAAATTTCCCCAAGAAAAGCCTACAAAGCCTGTGACAAGTTCCCATGACTGTCACTGGCCCATGCTCAGTACTGAACCAGGCTCCTCTCCAGGAGCTCATTTTGCATACACCTCTTCTAGTATCCTGTGCGTGAGGCAGGGGAAAGCCTGGAAGTGGCTTTTGCCAGGTCCCCTGCATGGGTGGCAGCATGCCCAGAGTCATTTTCATACACTGCAGGGATGGAAGGAGCCCAAGAAATCACTTCGCCAATAGCCTTACTTTCAGGAAGCAATGTATCTGAACAACTCCAAATGAAAGAGCGTCCATCTATTTTCATGAGTTCTCATTATACAAAAATTTTTCTCTAAATATGAAACTTTAAGTAAGTTACTCAATCCCCTTGCACATTAGTTTCCTTATCTTTGAAATGGACATAAAAACAGTATCTACCTTATGTTACTGTTGCAAAGACTGAGAAATGAATATAAAGTACATAGCGCAGTGCCTGGTATATAGAAGTACTTGACACTGCTGGTCCTATCACAGAAGGTAAGCTTATTTTGCAAACAAAAGAGTAAGATACTCCTTGAGGTCCAGGCATTTCATCTTTGGGGACTGGCCTGGACTCGTTAAGTCAGACTAGGCCCTTAGTTGTAAGTCAATGAATGATTTGTTACTCCCCAACCTCCTGATGCTGCTGCATGCACTTCATCCTTTCCTTGAAGGCCCATGGATGCCTAAAGCTCTAACTGAGCGGTATATAGATATACTTTCTCACCATAGTGAGAACTACCCCAGGCTTCCTCAGAATAAATGGGTGTTTTAATTTAAAAGGGGCCAGAAAATGCCACAAACAAAATAATTGGGTTTAACATACTGGCATCTGGCTTGGCTGAGGGTAGTGACGGCAGGCAGTAAGTGAGACAGAATGGACACAGTGCTAGACTAGAGTTAAGAAACTAAGGTTGAAATGTTATTTCGCCACTTTCATCTGGATGAGCAAGTTCCCTCACCTCCCCTGGCCTCAGTTTCTTCTCTCATAAATTGGGAGTATATACTAGATAACTCTAAAGGTCCTTTTTAGCTCCAGGACTTAATGATTCCATGGAAATGGCAAAAGCCAAGAGGACAGCTGGCAGGAACAAAGTGGATATAAAGATAGGAAGCCAGGAGGGAAAACAAAGAAATAAGAATGTGACTGTGAAGAAAAAACTATGGGTAAGAGAACGGATTGAGTAAGCTGACATGATCCATAGGGTGCAGGCTGAGACGATGAGCTGGGCTGAATGCTGGGGAAAGATCAGCGCAGGAAAATTCTAAAGGGCTAATACCTTGGAAGACCATTTATCTTCAGAACTGTAGTACCAGCCAGAAAGAACCTTGTCTCTTCAGGAACTAGGGAGCTCAGAGAGACAGTATCTGATGGTCTGAGAGAAAGAAGAGTGTAGGACTCCAAATTCAAACTTAAAGCTAGACTCTTTAGGTCACTATGTAGCTACAAACTACTCACATCAGAGTTAAGAGCTCAGACTCCGAAGACTGGCTGCCTGAGTTCAAATTGTGGCTCTAATGACTTAATAACTTTGGGACCTTGAGCAACTTTACTGTGCCTCAGTGTCTTCATCTGTAAAATGGGCATAAAACCTCAAACTACCTCATGGGGATATTGTGAAGATTAAATAAGCCCCTTGAATAGAGTCTGTTACCTGGTAAATACTAAATAAGTCTCAGCTTATTTTTTGCTGTAGAGATGTTTATATGACTCACTGCAAAGTCACTTCATTCCCCTCATCAAGAGGATTTAGGGGCAGGATTTCCTACCCAAGACTGAAACCTAGAAAAGAACCCCACTTCTGTTGCCCTTTTGTTCTCTGGGTAGGGTCAGGAGAAAACCCCTGACCATTGGTGGTGGTGCCTCTAGTATGTCACCAAGGCTCCAACTACCCCCCATCATTCCCAAGGTGCCACTGCAAGGAGCACCAGATGACCCTGGGAGGTCAGAGAGGCCAGCAGTTAAGGAAACAATATGCTCAGGGGGTTTCCATTGGCGAATCGGCCACACCATTCACCCCTGAATTTATTTCAAATGTACTGCTAAGTAATCTTAACTTAAAGGAAGTTGCTTTTTGGTACCAAGACATTAAAAATAATATATTAGCCAGGCATAGTGGCATGCACTTGTCATCCTAGCTACTTGGGAGGCCGAGGCAGGAGGATCACAGGAGTTCGAGGCTGCAATGAGCTATGATCATGCCACTTGGGTTCCAGCCTGGGTGACAGAGTAAGACTTTTTCTCAAAAAAAAAAAAGTATATTTTTATTTTTCCCACTCTCTTACAGGCCTCTCACAGGCCCAGAAGTTCCAAGTTGTTGCACCTAATTCTCCCCCATGTGTTTCTATTTACCCTTCATCTCATTATGCATTCTTAATTTTTCTTCCAAATGCTATGCAAAACAATTAGTTTTATATGTCTACAGCTTCCCAGAATTATCACAAATGGGAAAATACGGTGCATCAACATCCACATTTATAAGTAAAAACAGCACATTAATAGCATCAACAACATTAAAGAGCTGCAACCACACCCTTCCAATGCTCTCTCTCCTTAACCACTGAGCTCAGCTCCAAGGACTCATTTTATTTTCATTTGCAAGGCAAAATATTAATCTGAAGTGGACCAAATAAATCTGGCTTGTTGAGAAGACACTAATGTTTCTGGAATTTTTCAAACTATGATTTAGAGAAGGAGCAATCATTGTCCACTGACTATCTCCTGTTACAACTCAACAGTCTATGGAGATTCACTCTACATGACAGGGGGAAGAAAGTGATGCCACCAACCAGTATCCATGTGCCAAAGGGTAGCAGTTGTCATTAGGGAGACTGTGAAGGGAAGACAGGAAAGGACACTGATGTGTCTGAGGAAGCAGCACAGTCTGGCCTAACTGACAAGCTTCTGTGAGTTTTTACTCTAAATGCTCTGGACCTTCCTGATAGGGGTTGGAAACTTCATTTTTGAGCTCTGTATGACATTTCAAAAACAACCTTCTCAATAAATACAAGGAAGTTATATCTGGAATTTAAAAAAACTAAATATATGAGCTGTTGATTTTTTTTTAAAAAATGAATTCTTATCTTACAATGTTCCCTTCCTTTGATTTTGATATAATTTTGGAAATTTTTCCATGCCTTCCTCAAGTGTACAAAAATATCTTTCAAAGGAAACCCAACCCAAAGGATGATTTTTATGACTGATTACGTCTTCGTATAAAGAAACTTTATGATTATAAAGCTTAGATTGGGCCAGGTGCAGTGACTCAAGCCATAATCCTAACATTCTGGGAGGCCAAGGTGGCGGGAGGATCACTTGAGCTCAAGAGTTCAAAACCAGCCTAAGCAATGAGACCCTGTCAATACTAAAAAGACAATAGAAAAAAAATGAGTTGGGTGTGGTGGTGCAGACCTATAGTCCCAGCTACTACGGATGCTGAGGCAGGAGGATCGCCTGAGCCCAGGAGTTTGAGACTGCAATGAGCCATGACAATGCCACTACCCTCTAGCTGGGGCCACAGAGTGAGATTGTCACAAAAAAATTAAATAAGTAAAAATAAAAAATAAAGCTTAAACTAATAAATTTTTTCTGAAAACCTATTTCCTAAAAGTTATGCTGGATCCTAAAGGTTTCAGAACATGGTTATACAAAGAGTTCTATAATCCATTTGTGATATTAATGCACATATTTCTCCAATATAGACAAATAAACATCATCAAAATAATATCCCTCTAGTCTTTCTCAAAAAGTAAATTTCAAGTCTTATCACATGTTACATTATTCTCAAACGGAAATCCCTCAAATGGTCTGTCAGACTATGAGTGCCTATGCTGCCACAGATGCACTGTGACTAAACTTAAGTGTTTCTTAAATTCAACTTACTGGCAAAATTGATATACTTTTGAGCACAAAATTAAATGAGCTGTGACAGAGAGAAAGACTAAATTGAAAGAGTGGGATATACTTAGACAAAAACCTAGCTCAATAAGCCAAGGACTATTAAAGGATCTGGTTAAAAGCAAGCTGGACTCAGATGCTTTCAATAAATCCATAGCTATTTATTAAACATCCATTATGGATAGGATTACAGGAGAGAAAAGGATAGAGTAAGATACAGTCAAAACCTCTTATGGGCAAACACTCATCCCTACCATACATGTTCTGAATTTGGCTCCAGCAGATGTGTTTCTCTGGTAAGTTTCTTAATCTGAGTCTCAGTTTCTCAGTCTGGGAAAACGGAGATAATAAATCCCATCCTGCAGAGTTTTAGTGGGACTGAATTAAATGAGACAATATAGGGAAGATGTCTCTCCTTAGGTATCAATAAATGTTATTGCTTTTTCCCTTGTATACTGTCAAGAAATCTGTATCTGATAAATAATAAATGCAGCAGTCTACCTGAAAAGGGTCTGTCCTCATCACTGCCACGAAGAGGAACTCCCTTATTTTCTGGCATATACTTCTTGGTAATGGGCAAGGACATCAGCCGAATGTGATGGATGAGCGAGCGCCAGGTGTGAGCTCCAGAAAGCACCGGTTCAGGTGCTAATGGGCTGAAAGGTTGAATCACAAAGTAGGCAGTGAGCAAGATTAATCCCAAGGTTATGAGGACCTATGAGAAAACATAGGAAAGGATTAATAACTGTCCCAGCAAACAAAATACTTAATGCCAAGAAAAAAAAAGTCCTTTTCTGCTATTTCCAATGTGTCTTAAGAACTAATCCATTTTCATAAACAAGCCATTTACATTGACTTCTGGAAACATTTAAAAGTTGAGAGCTATAAGGACTGCAAGGCTCACCAAGCTTCCAACATACAATAAGGACCTATGTCCACCATTAAAAAATACACACAAATAGAGTTTAACACATTAACTACCATGTGAGTTATATTTAACTCAAGCTAGTTTTGAGCCTAGGGCCTCGTGAGACATATGTAACTCACACATCTCTTTACCTTGGGAGCTGAGCTCTGTGGTGTGCAGGCAACTCACGCTGCCGTGCTGTAGCCTACATGTTATATGATGAGTGGCCCCCTGGGCAAAACCCTACAGTTGGTTTACGAAAATCTTGTTGATGTTCTTATTGTTATAATTAATATTGACAATTGAATACAACTCACACACAGAAAACAATAAAAATAACAAATTTTTCATTAAATTAAAAAGGATGGTTTTGTTTTTGAAGTTTTTATTCTTTTTTCATAATAAAACACTGTGGGCCCAAGGAAAAAAATTTTTTTCTAGTATGGCAGTCAATGTGTTAATTATAAATACACAACTTTCATCTAGGACATTTAACAACATAGTAAAATTTCCTAGTAACACATGGTAACAAGAGCAAAGGCCAATTTATGCACAGAAAAAGCAAGGCTCAATGGTGGAATCATGCAACAGTAATATTTGGGAAGAACGTCGAATAGTTTGTGCTCTAAGTGATTTCCACACCGGAATATATCATTACCTTATACACAGCTATAAGGAGAGGATACTGGGGTGGCCCCCTCTGAGGCTCATTCTTTTCCAGGAGCTGCCTGATAAATTTTTCGATTGCCTTCTCTGACATGCCACACTGATGGCCTGTCTGTCTCACCAAATCAACAGTCTCAGAAAGTTTGTCATAAATGCTGAGCTCATTGGCAGCAAGATCCATGTCTTCTAAGATAAAATCCCTGAGAGAGAGAAAATAAATGTGAAAAAAGAAATATTTAAGTTTATTAATGATATTTATAAATGATATTTGGTTTAAGTACTTCCTCCTCAAAGCTACTACTTTCTTTAGAACCGTGTTTCTTGACCATGTGAGGGGAAGGACCAGTTTTATGTTTTTCCCAATCCACTGCAGACCAATACTTTTATAAAACACAATGAATATGTTGAGACAGTGTCAAATTGCTATACAAGTTTTTAAATGTTACTGAACTGTGGGCTAGTACCAGTTTACAGAGCAGCACTGGTTCCTAACCACTCTGAGGAGCACAATGAACCCTACTGGCATGCTGCTGCAGCACTATGGGCATCCAGAAAGATTTCTGAAACTAACCACAGGAGATCTATTATTGTTAATTTACTAAAAAGTTTTTAAAAATGAAATATGGATAGTGTTGTTGCTCAATTATTTCTTTCCAATTATACCAGATATACTTTTGAGCAACATAAGAGGAGGAACTGATGACTGAAGGTGAGATTTACTGGGGGAAACATGCTAATAAGCTTTGCCAGTGTACGGATTCCAGATAATACAAAACCATGGCATGGAAGCTCTCTAGACCTTGCATCCTCATGCCTTTCCACAAATATAATTGTAGATAATAAAGGGCATTTTATTTGTATTTTATATGCTTAAAAGACCTAAGATCTACAACTAATTTCAAATTTTAATTTGTGTTTGTAGTTATTATTATTATTATTTTTTTTTTTGAGACAGAGTCTTGCTTTGTTGCCTGGGCTAAAGCGCTGTGGCATCAGCCTAGCTCACAGCAACCTCAAACTCCTGGGCTCAAGCAATCCTACTGCCTCAGCCTCCCGAGTAGCTGGGACTACAGGCATGCACCACCATGCCCAGCTAATTTTTTCTATATATATTAGTTGGCCAATTAATTTCTTTCTATTTTTAGTAGAGACGGGGTCTCATTCTTGCTCAGGCTGGTTTTGAACTCCTGACCTTGAGCAATCCTCCTGCCTTGGCCTCCCAAAGTGCTAGGATTACAGGCGTGAGCCACCATGCCTGGCCTGTTTGTAGTTATTTTAAAGCCAGATTATTTCATAGTAGCCCTAGAATAAAAGGCAAAAACTAAAATGGCAAAGTAGAGTTCTCTCTGTACCATTTGTAAAATAAAATTAAATAGTTATTTTTAAAAAGTGCTTGTGGCTGGGCGTGGTCACTCACACCTGTAATCCTAGCACTCTGGGAGGCCGAGGCGTGAGGATTGCTTGAGCGCAGGAGTTCAAGACCAGCTTGAGCAAAAGCGAGACCCTGTCTATACTATAAACAGAAAGAAATTAGCCAAACTAAAAATAGAAAAAATTAGCCGGGCATGGAGGCACGTGTCTGTAGTCCTAGCTACCAGGGAGGCTGAGGCAGAAGGATTATTTAAGCCCAGGAGTTTGAGGTTGCTGTGAGCCAGGCTGACACCACAGCACTCTAGCCTAGGCAAGAGAGTAAGACTCTGTCTCAAAAAAAAAAAAAAGTGCTGTGTTACAGAACAATATAATCTCTCATTTGCAGAAGGAAGAACAGTGCTTAGGGTGTATGCTCTCTTCTTCTACTAGGTTTTTGTCTTTTTTTTTTTTTTTTTTTTAATACAGAGGGTCCTCTTATTTCACATACTTCACTCCTAACCTTAAAAAGCACTGACATGGTACACATGTATTGTTTCAGAAAGGAGATGCTGCCACCTGTAGGGTAAAGGACAACAGCCACGTTGCTCCAGCAGAGAAAAGGTGGCCTGAAATGCCATAACTCAGCACACACATCAGCACATGTCTGCCTCCCGATGACTCCTTCTCTTTGGTCCTTTTTTTTTTGAGACAGAGTCTCACTTTGTTGCCCAGGCTAGAGTGAGTGCCATGGCATCAGCCTAGCTCACAGCAACCTCAAACCCCTGGGCTCAAGCAATCCTCCTGCCTCAGGCTCCCAAGTAGCTGGGACTACAGGCATGCGCCACCATGCCCGGCTAATTTTTTCTCTCTCTATATTAGCTGGCCAATTAATTTCTTTCTATTTATAGTAGAGACGGGGTCTCGCTCTTGCTCAGGCTAGTTTCGAACTCCTGACCTCGAGCAATCCACCCACCTCGGCCTCCCAGAGTGCTAGGATTATAGGCGTGAGCCACCGCGCCCAGCCTCTTTGGTCCTTTTAAAACCTTTAGTTCATTAGATCTTAACCTAGCCTGCAAACTGGAATAACCTAGTGAACTTTTCATAAATGCTTATACCTGGGCCTTAACCCACATCAATTAGATCAGAATCAGAAGACTTCTAATGGTAGAATAACAGGCATGAAATCTAGACTTTCAGAAACTGGGGGAGGAAGGGAGGAAGCCCCCACACTCAAATAAAAGGACAGTGCAAACTACAGTTGGGCCTCAAACAACACTGGTTTGAACTGCACAAGTCCACTTATAAACACATTTTTTTCAACCAATGAGGATTGAAAATACAGTATTTACAGGACACAAAACCTGTATGTAGAGAGGGACAACTTTTTTTATAGGTGGGTTCCCCAGAATTGAATGTGAGACTTAAGTATGTGCAGATTCAGATATATTTGGGGGTCCCAGAGCCAATCCATTGAGTATACCGAGACCCAACTGTAATTTAAAAACATGTATTTTCAACAAATGGTGCTAGATATGCACATGTAAAAGGATGAAGTTGGACCTTTCTTTATACCATACACAAAAATTAATCAAAATAGACCACGCGTGGTGGCTCACTCCTGTAATCCTAGCACTCTGGGAGGCTGAGACAGGTGGATCACTCAAGGTCAGGAGTTCGAGACCAGCCTGAACCAGAGCGAGACCCTGTCTCTACTAAAAATAGAAAGAAATTAATTGGCCAACTAAAAATATATAGAAAAAATTAGCCGGGCATGGTGGCACATGCCTGTAGTCCCAGCTACTCGGGAGGCTGAGGCAGGAGGATTGCTTGAGCCCAGGAGATTGAGGTTGCTGTGAGCTAGGCTAATGCCATGGCACTCTAGCCTGGGCAACAGAGTGAGACTCTGTCACACACACACACACACACACACACAATTAATCAAAATGGATTAAATACTTATGAGCCAAAACTATAAAACTCTTAGAAGAAAATATAGGGAAAACCTTCATGATACTGCATTAAACAATGGCTTATTAGACACAACACAAAAGAGCAAGCAGCAAAAGAAAAAATAAATTGGACTTCATCAAAATAAAAAACTTTTGTGCCTCAAATGATACCATTACGAAAGTGATATGCCAACCCACAGAATGGGAGAAAATATTTGTAAATCGTATATCTGATACGGGGTAGTATAGAGAATATATCAAGAATTCTGGCCGGGCGCGGTGGCTCACGCCTGTAATCCTAGCTCTCTGGGAGGCCGAGGCGGGTGGATTGCTCGAGGTCAGGAGTTCGAAACCAGCCTGAGCAAGAGCGAGACCCCGTCTCTACTATAAATAGAAAGAAATTAATTGGCCAACTAATATATATATAAAAAATTAGCCGGGCATGGTGGTGAATGCCTGTAGTCCCAGCTACTTGGGAGGCTGAGGCAGGAGGATTGCTTGAGCCAGGAGTTTGAGGTTGCTGTGAGCGAGGCTGACGCCATGGCACTCACTCTAGCCTGGGCAACAAAGCGAGACTCTGTCTCAAAAAAAAAAAAAAAAAAAAAAAGAATTCTTACAGGCTGGGCGTGGTGGTTCACGCCTGTAATCCTAGACTCTGGGAGGCCGAGGGGTGTGGATCGTTTGAGCTCAGGAGTTCGAGACCAGCCTGAGCAAGAGCGAGAAACCATATTAAAAAAAGAATATTCTTTTTAAAATATAAATTTGTAAACTTCCTTAAAGAAAAAAATAAAAAATTATTAAAGAAAGAAGAATTCTTACAAATCAGTAACATTAATAAAAAGACCAATAATCTAATCAAAAATAGATGAAGGATTTGAACGGCCATTTTTCCTGAAAAGATATATTAATATAAATGGCCAATAAACACATAAAAGGCACTAAACTTCATTAGCCATCAGAGAAATGCAGATCAAAACCACAATAAGATACCATTTCACATCCACTGGGATAGCTACGACCAAAATGTCAGATAATATGTGTTGGCGAGGACATGGAGCAACTGGAACTCTTATACACTGCTGGTGGGAATATAAAATGGTACAGCCACTGTGGAAAACAGTTTGATAGTTCCTCAAAAAGTTAAACATAGTTACCACATGATCTAGTGATTCCACTTCTAGGTATGTACCCTAAAGAATTGAAAACATATCCACACAAAAACCTGAACACAAATGTTAATAAGCAGTATAATTTAGAATAGCACCAAAACAGAAGCAACTCAAATGTCCAAGAACTGACGAAGGATAAACAAAATGTGGCCTATCCCTATAATGCAGTATTATTGAACAATAAAATGGGAGGCACAGCTACGTCTGTGGGCAGAGCATTCCTGAGGTCATTTGCACCTTCTGACAAGAAAAATACGGTCAATGTCTTGAAATGAGTGCTTATAGAAAGGATCCCGCCATGAGCAGTTTCTGCTGTACTTGGATGAGTCCAATGCCCTGGGGAAGAAGTTCACCATGCAAGACATTGATGAAACTCATGTCTTTGTAATAGCAGAGTTGGTTAATGTTCTCCAGGAGTGAGTGGGTGCATTAATGTACCCAAGCGTTTTTTTCTCTTACTCAGAAGTGAAAATACTAGATATTGACCACTTAGGAATTGTAAGCAGCAAAAGTGAAAGACTCACCATTCAGTATCGTATGTGACTGATTAGACTTAGAGGACTGCTTAGGAGCCAGCTATGGGAAAGACCAAGAGATCATTTGTCCAGAAAAAAGCCCCTGAACTGATTTTTTTGTACCCTAGAATTAAAAAAACAAAAACAAAAAACAAAAAAACTTTAACAATTGGCTGTAATTTGGCTTATTATTCTTTATTAAAATATAAATGTCAAAAAAATCCCAATAAAATGGAATGTAGTACTGATACATGCTACAACATGGATGAACCTTGAAAACATGCTAAGTGAAAGATGACAGTCACCAAAGACTACATATTATACGATTACATGTATATGAAAAGTCAAGAACAGGCAAATCTATAGAAAGTAAATTTCTAGGTGAGGAAGTGACTTATCTGAGACCACCAGTCAGTTGTCACCTGAGCCTCACCTGGACCTCACACTCTTCACTACCCTATTTATGATTAGCAGCCAGAGGAGGGATTACAAAGCATTAAGAGCTATACTAACAACAACAAAAAAACCCACACAAAACAAAAACCACAAATTAGGATGTAGCATTTCCAATTAAAAGTAAGTCAGGAGTAGATGATCTCTGAGAAATGAGATTATAGCTGATTTTTATTTACTTTGTGCTTTTTCATACTTTCCAAACTTTTCCTATATTAATTTTGTAATCACAAAATTCCCAGTTACTCCTAAGGAACATCACTGGGCACAAATGGGTCAGAGATGTGTAGTGGTGGATGGCCACGGCACCACAGGGAGGAAGCAAGGTGTGATTTGCCAAACATGCCAAGAATGACTTTTTGGTTCTCCATAGAGTTGTTTTTAAATGTTATAGCTGGAAAATGGAAATAGCACAGGATTAGGAGAGAAGAGGGATGAGTTTTCATTCAAGCTTTGCCAATCACTAGTGAAATTATTTTGGCTAAGTTACTTGGTCTATTTCCGCATCCAAAAAATAAGAGGATTGGGTCATGAGGTTTTTAAAAGTCTCCTCCAGCTCCAAAATTCTAAGAGTCTATGAACACTTCAGGAAGGAGAAAAAGTCAATTTCTTGGAAACTAAAGACGTATGTCCAATTGCATTTTTATTCCTATACCCACCCTGTATGTCAGACGCTGTACTAAACACTCTAGAAACATCATCTCAGTGAAGCACTACTGTGATCTCACAAGGTAAGTGTGATTAATCTCATTTCACAGATGTCCACAGACTTTACTAAGGCTCAGAAAGGTTTCATAACTTGCCAGGATGTGAACCGAAGGGTGCCTGACTTCAGGGTTGGTTGGTGCTTTTAACCTTTATGCAGGCTGCCTCCCTTACCAAGTACTTTCCTATTCTGAGCGGGCAGTTCTGAAACCACGAATCCCTCAATCACAACCAAGTGGCTGAGAACTGGAAAGTGATAGCCTACAATGATTCCTGCAAAAAGAATAAACTGATAACTTCTTAAAATATTTTTCACATCTTGGTTTTGTGACCAGTGATTCCAGAGATAGCATTTTCCTGTTTAACAAAAACATCCTAAGAAAGTAGGGATAATGTTCATCTAAATATATTATAATAAATTATCCAATAATATCCAGTCAAAATCCATTAAAACTCAGTAGAGGACCAGAAAGGAAAGAATCCAGAAAGGAATTCTAGAAACAATTCCAGTAAAAAATTGTAAAGTATGCCTGTTGGGAGGTGGGATCACATGCAGGTATCCCTGGGGCAGAAGAGACCATCACAGTGGTGTTCTCTTAGGAGAAACCTAAAGGGGCCAAAAGTACAGGTAAGGCTAAGAGGATCAACCATCGTCATTTTTGATGGCTGTCTTGCAAACTTTATAAACCTCTGCTTTCTTTTGATACATATAAAAATCTCATCAAACTCACAGTTTGTATTACAAAAAGCAAGTTTTTTTTCTTTTTTGGTAATTCAAGTATAGAATGATATTATAATACTGAATATATTTTTACAAGCTGCACATCCTTCTTACCAAAGATAGACACATTTCCCAAGTTATCCAAAAGGTAGTTACTAGTAACTTAGTGATATTTCTAAGAGTACCTTGGAATCTTGTTAATGAGCCCTCCTTTTGGTTTTCATTAGATCAGAGGTTCTAAACTGGGGGAGATTCTGCCCCTCAGGGATGTCTGGAGACATTTTTTATTGTCTTACTAGAGGAATACTACTGGCATGTAGTTGGATATGTTGTTAATTAAACAACAAAAAAATCTGGTCCTTAAAAAAAAATCAAACACAAAGTCAGGGCCAAGCATCAAACATAAGAGGATTGAGTGAAACTGGCTGAGGCTTATGGTGACCCAATCTCTTTACCGCCAAAAAGAAGATCCAACTCTGGCAGAAGTGAGCTTTGCCACAAAGGGAAGTTCAGAAGAGTGGATATGATTCTAACAGTGGTTTAGACCTGTTAGAGACTCACTCTCGTTTCCCAGGTTGCCATTCATTTATTAACGAATGCTGAAGTCATATTTCTGCCTCCTCACCCCACCCATATTGTTCTCACTAAGGTCACCAATGGCTTTCTAAATGCAAAATCCAATGGATGTTTTTCAGTTATTACCTTATCTGACCTCTGTGCAGCAGCTGTTGCTATTTAATACTCATTCTCTATTATTCCTCAAGCACTCTCAAACCTTGGCATAATTCTATTGTTCTCTTCCCAAATGCTGGTATCCACTGGAGTTGTCCTTGACCTTCTTCCCATTCCCTCCAACACTTTAATGCCACCAGCTATTACCTAATCTCTTTTCTAGTCTAAAACTCTCTCCATAGCTCAAGGTCTATTGAACTACCTAGAAGACTCCATGACCCAAATTTCCCTATATGTCCATAACTGAACTTATTATTTTTCCCTCCAGCCCATTCCTCCTACTGTATTCCCTTTCTTTTTTTTTTCTTTTCATTTTTTCTTGCATCAGCAAAATCTCTGTGCTAATGCTACAATTTTATTTTATTTTTTTATTTCGGCATATTATGGGGGTACAGATTTTAAGGTTTCAATAAATGCCCTCCCCTCCCCCACAAGTTTGAGTTTCCAGCATGACCATCCCCCAGATGGTGCACATCTCACTCATTATGTATTCCCTTTCTTAATGGAAACTCTAGTCTTCCAAATTTAAAAACTCTTCTTTTCCTACCTCATTCCCACCAATGAAACTATCACTAAATCCTCTTATTTAACCTCACGTATAATTCTCATATTCATTCCCTCCTCTCTACATTAATGGCACAGTCAAGGCCCTTAACATCTCTTCTAAGAACCATCACAAAGATATAGTTAACTCTACACTTCAGTTCTCCTCCTTAATCTATCCTCTACCCTGTCCACAAGTTATTTTTCTGAAATACAAACTGGTTCATGTTAAGTACCTTCCAAGACTCCTCATTCTCTGCTGAAGCACAGTTTAGCATAGTGGTTAACAGGCACTGGAGGTGGAAAAAGCTGGATGCAAATTCTAGAATTTTCTACCTACTATGTAGCCATGAGATACTACTTATCCTCTCTATGCCTTAGAGTTTTCATTTATAAAATGGGGATAATTATGCTTACCCCAAAATGTTGTTAAAAGAATTGTAAAACGATGTATATAAAACATTTGTTCTAATATCCAGACAAATTAAATACCTAATAACAGTTGTTATAAGATGAAGTTCAAATTATAATACTTACCATAGTCCTTTATGAGCTAGTCACTGCCTACTTGTTTCATCTCATTTCCCATTAATCCTTTCTCACATTCTACACTGTCATACTGTTTCACATCTTTCTGCCTTTGTACACACACTTTCCTCTGCCTAAAAAGCCTAGCCTCCAGTGCTCTGTTCAATAAGTAAACTCTTTGGCCTTGATCTTTGCCCTTTAACCCTTATATAACTCTATCACTTTATATTACATCTATTTCCCTGTCTACTTCCCACACTAAATTGTGAATTTCTTGAAAGCAGAGATAAATGGAGAAAATAACACAAAAAACTAAGAACAGACAGAAAGTTACCTCAGGCACAGAACCTGATTAATGCTGAACAAATTTAAAGGACCTAAAGTGATCATTCTCTTTTCAAACTAATAGAATGTAACTAACGGTTTATTAATTGTACTTTTTTATCCCTCCCCCCAAAATCCAGATCCCATTAGAATTTTCTTTTTTTTAATGCATCAGCCTGATGAGTGTTTAGGTGAGCAGGTTAGGAATCTAGCACTTGGACATTCTTTTTGGTGTTGAAATATAGCTGAGGAGGAACTGGGATTCAAAGTTGGTCTTGAAAAATGTTTCAGTTCCGGGCAGAAAAGGCCTTTTCCTGGTACGCAAGTTGGGCTATGTGAACCTTTAGTGAAAACTTCATTGTAGCCATGCTGAATTCAGTTTTTTTTTTTTGTTTTGTTTTTTTAAGGCATGTTGTTCCCTAAAGAAAGTTGTGACAACTCACACTCAAATAAGCCAATATGTTAAGTGAGAGTTGTCTGTAGAAGATTTCACGATGGGAACCACCAAGTGAGGAATCGGAAAAGTCAAAATACTAAGCAAGTGGGAGTAGTCCCCATCATAAGGTAACTGATGACTAAATACTTCAAAAGAAACATGTTGGCGAATACCAAGGCTATGACAGCTCTCAGACCAGAGAAAGTGTGGCCTGCAGGGTTAATAGTCTTCAAATACTACAGGAACATGAAGAAGGTAGATTCCCTTGTACTAAGAGGCGATTACAAACAGCTCATTTACTCGTGTCAATAAACCAAGTCATATTCCTTTCTGAAATCCGAGATGCCAGGTTTATCACATAACCAGTCCACACATTTTTAGAAAAAGTATTTCCCCCTTAATTATTAGGAAAAGATGTTTAAGAGGGAGGCAAGGAATCTACATTTAAAAAAAAAGTGAAAAGGGCAGAAATCTGGACTTCGCTAGCACTGCTCGATTTGGACACTGCTGTGACGCCTGAGAAACAAATTCAAGCAGGGTTGACATCATTTTGCTCCTCCCGGAGGAGCAAAGGAAAGAGATGTCTTAAGGGAGCTGATCCCGGGGGAGCTACGGGGGAATGCTGTCAGTCTGCAAAAGGAGAGGGTCTAGGAAAAGGAATCAACGCTGGGGAAAAGGGTGGCAGCAGCGGTGAGGGAGGGGCTGCGCGAGGATGTCACAGACGGGCGCGGCGGCCAGGCTGTCACGGGCGCCCCCCTCCCGGCCTCGGGCCCCAGTCACTCACATGCGGGGCCCGCGCCCCCTCGGGCTCCTCCCGCCTCGGGGACAGCAGCCGCCGGGGCGAGGAGGATGGGCCGACAACTTCCTACTTCCGGGAGAGCAACCCGGAAGCAACCCCCACGCCACAGGCGAGGCCCCGTTCCCTAGGGTAGCTCCTCCTTGTCTCCCTGTGCTTCCGCCAAAAACAGGACGCACGACGTCGCGGCGCGCGCGCGAACTCTCGAGAGATCTGGAGAGTACAGGTTCTTGCGCCCCCTGGCGTCCCGCTCGCGCTGCCGCTCTTTGTCCTCACTCACCCTTCTCTACCTGGACTGACACAAACTTCGTAGCCAAACTAACTCAACAAGCATTTATTGAGTCCTCTACTACGTGCCCGGCTGTGTGTTAGTCATTAAGGATGGGGATGGGAGAGGTACGTAAATGAAGAGCAGCTCCTTCCCTCTGGGGGCTCCCAGTCTTGGGAAAGACAAGAGAACAAATCCCTTTAATTTCCACCCATCAATATTCATCAAGCGCTTACTCTGTGCCAGGTCTTTACTAAGCACTTTTTATCCATGAAACCACGTCAACAACCCTATGACATAAATTTATTCCCACATTTATCCTCTTACAAACCAAACAGTTTTATAGGGAGGTTAACTTGCTGAGATTACACAGATAAAAGAGCAGAGTGGTCAACATTTGAACCCAGGATAAGGATATCCTGCCCTGCCTGCAGTGCCAAAAGTCTTCACTGCTTTCTACAAGAGATCTCTAAACATGGACGCTTGATTTATGACAAAGAGGTGCACTAGAGGAGTGAGAAAAGGATAATATTTTCAATAAATGGTGCTGGGTCAACTGTATATCAACATAGAAAAAAAAACTTGACACCTACCTCATTGCATACACCAAAATAATTGTGTTGTACATCTATATGAGAAAAACAAAACAAAAATTCATGGCTGCTATGTCCAATACTGCTGCCATGCAAGTGACTACTGAGCGCTTGGATGTGGATACTCAGAATTGAGATGTTCTATAAGAGAAAACTGATATATTGGACTACATTAAATTTAGAATCTTCTGATCATAAGAAGATACGATTAAGAGAATAAAATGACTAGCCATAGAGTGAGAGAAACCGACAAAGAGCTTTTGTCCAGGATATATAAAGAACTTCACCAAGGCTGGGTGCAGTGGCTCACGCCTGTAATCCTAGCATTCTAGGAGATCGAAGCGGGGGGATCGCTCAAGGTCAGGAGTTCGAAACCAGCCTGAGTAAGAGGGAGACTCGGTCTCTACTAAAAATAGAAAGAAATTAATTGGCCAACTAAAAATATATAGAAAAAATTAGCTGGGCGTGGTGGCGCATGCCTGTAGTCCCAGCTACCTGGGAGGCTGAGGCAGGAGGATGGCTTGAGCCTAGGAGTTGGAGGTTGCTGTGAGCTAGGCTGACACCACAGCACTCTAGCCCAGGCAACAGAGTAAGACTGTTTCAAAAAAAAAAAAAAGGAACTTCACCAGTACAAAAAGGACAGCCAAATAGAAAAAATGGGTAGAAGATTTGAACACGAAAAGACAATATCACAAATAGGATGTCTATGGGACTGCAAACTAATTCAACCTCTGTGGAAAGCAATATGGAGATACCTTAAAGCGATACAAGTGAATCTACCATTTGATCCAGCAATCCCATTGCTGGGCATCTACCCAAATGATCTAATGACACTCTACAAAAAAGACACCTGCACTCGAATGTTTATAGCAGCACAATTCATAATTGCAAGGCTGTGGAAACAGCCCAAGTGCCCATCAATCCAAGAATGGATTAATAAAATGTGGTATATGTATACCATGGAGTACTATTCAGCTCTAAGAAACAATGGTGATATAGCACATCTTATATTTTCCTGGTTAGAGCTGGAACCCATACTACTAAGTGAAGTATCCCAAGAATGGAAAAACAAGCACCAGATATATTCTCCAGCAAACTGGTATTAACTGAGTAGCACCTAAGTGGACACATAGGTACTACAGTAATAGGGTATTGGGCAGGTGGGAGGGGGAGGGGGGCGGGTATATACATACATAATGAGTGAGATGTGCACCATCTGGGGGATGGTCATGATGGAGACTCAGACTTTTGGGGGGAGGGGGGAAATGGGCATTTATTGAAACCTTAAAATCTGTACCCCCATAATATGCCGAAATAAAAAAAAAAAAACAAATAGGATGTCTAAATGGCAAATACGCATAAGAAAAAGCATTTAATTTCATTAATCATTAGTTGTTAATGAAATGACTACTGAGATACCATCATACGGGCTTTAGAATCCCTCAAATGAAGAAGACTGGCAATACTAAGAGTTGGCTAGGAAGCAGAGCAACAGCAATTCTCACAGGCTGCTAGTGATCATGTAAATTGCCACAGCCACTTTGGAAAACAGTCTGATGTTAATTACTAAATTACATACATTACCTATGACCCAGCAATTCTGCTTCTAGGTATATACCCCCCAAAATGTATGTTCAAGTGCACCAAGATACATATAAGAATATTCATAGCAGCTGCATTATTTGTAACAGCCACAATCTGGAAGCACCCCACATGCCCGTTAACAATAGATTACAGAAATACAATGTAGTATATTAATGCAACAGTATGCTACACAGCATGGAAAAATGAAAAACTAGCCACTACATAAAACAACATGGATAGGTCAGGTGCAGTGGTTCACGCCTGTAATCTTAGCATTCTGGGAGGCCGAGGCGGGCAGATTGCTCAAGGCCAGGAGTTCGAAACCAGCCTGAGCAAGAGTGAGACCCTGTCTCTACTATAAATAGAAAGAAATTAATTGGCCAACTAATATATATAGAAAAAATTAGCCGGGCATGGCGGCGCATGCCTGTAATCCCAGCTACTCGGGAGGCTGAGGCAGAATAATTGCTTGAGCCTAGGAGTTTGAGGTTGCTGTGAGCTAGGCTGATGCCATGGGACTCACTCAAGCCTGGGCAACAGAGTGAGACTCTGTCTCAAAGAAAAACAAAACAAAACAACATGGATATATCTCACAAACTTAATGCTGAAGAAGCCAGACAAAAAAATATACACTTTATGTCTCCATTTATATAAAATTCAAAAACAGGGAAAACCAATCAGTGGTATTACATGGCAAAAAGTGGTTATCTTTGGGGAAGAAGGAAGGGGTAATGATTAGTAGGGGGCTTCTGAGGAGGTGGAAACATTTATATCTTGATTTGATTTGATCCCTCATGGCTTCTAGCTACTCCAACTTATTTTCTGGATCTCTCAGGCTGTAATTCCAGGGGAAACTTCTGACTGTTCAAGGCTGCTGTGGAGCAACCAGAGCTCAGGAAGCACTGTGTGTTTACTACAGCCCTCATTCCACTCTCTTGCAGTTTTGTTTGGTTGTCCATCTCTCCTAGAAGGTGAGTTTCCTTCGGGCAGGGCACTGTGTGTGTGACTCACCTATGTCTACTCAGTGCCTCATGGCTGGTAGGAGCTCCAGGAAAAGATTTAGGAAGAAAGTGACCTTGGAGGTAGCGTATAAGTATTCAGACATTGGAGCCTAGGGATGGCACAAGACTCACAAGATATACAGTAAGGAACTACATAAAATCCAGAGAAAGGCAGCTCAAATAATAACAGACAGAACGGAACAATGATTAAGACTTTTCCATCCAGTTCAAGGGCCAGAAAGTAGGCATGAACACAAGACTATAGGAAGTGCAAAACTAATTATACTTTACATTAGCCCATTATTCATTAATTTAAAATGTAGCTTCCTATTCATTAGTCATTCAAGAAAAACTGAGCATCCTTTGCTCAGTACTTTGCAAGGACAGTGCATAGATAAAGAAGGCCCAGTTCCTCTCTCAAGGAGCTCACTGTCTAGTTTATCTTTACAACTTTGTACATCCTTATTCCCACATTACAATTAAGGACATTAACATTGAACTGTGGTTAAGAGCACAAGCTCACCAGGTGTAGTACTTTAAGCAAGTTATTTAATCTCTGTAAGATTCAGTTTCCTCAAAGTAAAATGGGAATGGTAATATCTACTTTGTGGGTTTTGAAGATTAAGCATAAAACTAGACAATAAAGTGCTTTGCTTGATAGTGGATACATAGTAAGTGTTCATTTAGCCATCATTAAGTGGTGTGCAAAGCATTTACAGTATATGTTTATTCACTCACTTCATTCTTGTCCTCCCTCCAAACCTGCTCGCAGCTCCTCTACTTTGCTTTTCCTCTTCAGGCCCTGAGCAAACCTTTTTTACAACTTTGATGCACCAGCCAATCATTTTATGCCTTGCTCTAGCTCTGATCCCTTTGACCTGCATTCTCCTTTTCTTCATCTCCCATTCTCTTCCTGGCCTTTCCCTCTCTTCTCTCCCCAGCCTCCTTACCTTTGGAGTTTGGAGGTTCAGATTTGCTGTATGGCTATGGAAAAACAAGTATTTAAGTGCTGAGTCTCAGTTTTCACATCTGAAAAATGGGAATAATACTATTTGCAGGATTGCTTTGTGGAGTAGATGAGATAAAGTGCAAGGGCTGTGTCTGAATCTCCCAGTGCCTTCAGAGAGTTCGTTACAGGCATTTCTCAGCTCTATCCCATTTTATTCACTTCCTCCCCTTCTGATCCCAGTCCAATTGTGGGACTTAGAAATTCCTCGAATTGAATGTTAGGAAATAACGCCAATCAAAGTGCAGCCTTGAAGTTGTTCCCGCCTTCCATGCCTAAGTGAACCAATCAGATCGTCCGGAGGGTCGCGCGGTATCGCCGCTTGGCGACCACCACGAATGGAGCTTGCACTTTTCTCCCTCCTTGCGCCCAGCCTCTTCTCGCCTCGCACCCCAGCTTCCTACTCTTGGAGGAGGGGGCCGTCCTCTTCTTTGTTCCAGCCCCTCAAATTCTGGCATCGGAAGGGTTGAACGGCAGAGGCCGGAAGTGTGTGCAGCACCTGCGGGTCCCCTGCAAATCGAGGCCGGAAGTAGTAATTGCTAGAGAAACAGTCCGCTGGGTTCGTTATGGCGGCAATTCCCCCAGACTCCTGGCAGCCCCCCAACGTTTACTTGGAGACCAGGTGAGGGGGTTCGGACCTCTGGGGCTGGGCTGGTGGGGGCAACGAGGACCCTGGGTCTCGCTGCAGGGTCGGTTTCTGGCGCACTCCTCCTGGAGGCCGGCCTCCACGTGGAGGGGCGTGGGGCGGCGCCGAGAGGGGACACCACTGCCCGCGTCCAAGCGCCGCACCGACTCGCGCTGAGACCTCCGCGACAGTGGCCTGATTGTTCTCCTCCCTCCATTCTGTTCATTCATTCATCCATTCATTCAACAAGAGTGTAATGAGTCCACAAGTCGGGCACATAGGATCTGAATTCTGAGGATACAGAAGTGGATAAAACACACATGGCCCTGCCTTTAGAAGCTTACAGTATAGTGAAGGAGACAGATGTAAATATGTTATAATAGTATAGTGGTATAAACAAATTACTGTGAAAATACAGGAAGAAGCACATCTTTCCACCATCAGAGAGTGATGTGATAACCAACCTGCTAGTACCATACCCCTGATATATGTCATCCCATTTAGTTTAATCCTCCCAGCATCTCAAATCATGAAGGTATTATTTCACCTCCTCCCCCTCCAGTATTAGCTGGGGAAATGCCAAATTTTACATTAACGTAGTTGATAAGTGGGGGAACCTCGTTTGGAGCCCGGGCTACCTGTCTCACATGCTAGGTTTTCTTAGCCCCGTTTATTCCGTTGCCTCTTTAGAAGAAACTCAAAGTGAGCTTTCCAAAGTTGAACAAGGGATCTTGCTCAAAAAACTTAAATAACTTTTTGCTGCTATTAACAGTATAAAGTTAAAACTTATTAGTCTGGCATTCAGGATGATTTTTTTTCATCTTCTTGCCTATCTACATTCCCCCAACAGCAGCCAGGGGCCCGCCGAATTCTCTGCCTGTCTTTCTGTTCTTGCCCATGCTGCTTTCAACCAGAGCACAGTATTCTCTCAGTCCCCTCTATATTTGCTCATGCTGTCCCTGGCCATCTTCTCCACCTCTTTTTATGACAAAATTCTGCTTCTTCAGGCCCCAACCTGTAATTTCTGAATTCCTGTTAGTTGTGGTTTTTTTTTTTTTTAATTTAAGTCCAAGCAATGTAGAGGTATATAGAAAAAGAAGTGAAAGCCATCCCACCCCTGAAAACAGTACCAACAGTTTGTTGGATTACCACACAGATCTTTTTCTATGTACAGATAGACACATCTCTCTTTTATGTCTACTTTTTAACAAAAATGGAATCAAATCATGCTATACATATGTTTTTTCTGTAATATACTTTTCTTTCAGTAATATATGTAGCTGCCCATAGTAGGAATAATTGATATTTTAGTCATTTCCTCTTTAAGGTACATTTAAGTTGCTTCTCTTTTTTTTCAAATATTTTTTAATTTTTAATTTTTTTAGTTTTTATTTATCTTTGAGACAGTCTCACTCCATCGCCCTGTGTAGAGTGCAGAGGCATCATTGTAGCTCACTGCAACCTTAAACTCCTGGGCTCAAGGGATCCTCCTGCCTCAGCTTCCCAAGTAGCTGGGACTGCAGGTGTGTACCATGATACCTGGCTAATTTTTCTCTGTTTAGTAGAGACAGTGTCTCATTCTTGTTCAGTCTGGTCTCGAACTCCTGAGCTCAAGCAATCCTCCCGCCTCGGCCTCCCAGAGTGCTAGGATTACAGGCGTGAGCCACCGTGCCCAGCCAAGTTGCTTCCCTTTTTTTGGTATGGCAAATGATGGGATGAACATCCTTGCACGTATTGTGTTTCCTTAGGCACCTTTGAAATTTTTCCTAGAGAATAGATACTTACAAGTTGAAATTGCAGAGGTATGCACATTTCAGAATTGTTCAAGGACTTCCTGACTGCCATTCCAAAAGGTTATCTCCTGTATTTTAAAAATATCTACCAGGTTGTAAGCTCCATGATGGAAAACACACCTGGAATAGTCCCTGGCACAGAGTAATTATTAATCTATGTTGAATGATAGCAGTGTAAAAGAGGGTTGCAGGCAGAAAGGCTGTTAAAAAGCTGTTTTCTAGCACATTCCACATATATTTCATAGAGTACCTACACTGTGCAAAGCACTGCGTTAGGCACTGGGTATCCAGGCTATATAGAGTTGACTCAGTTCTTACATTCTTGGAGTTTAAAGTGTAGATGAGTAATGGAGTGGAGGGGAAGGCACCTGTCCTGTCTCTTCTTTTTCCTTTAGCAGTACTGGGGAGGAAAAAGCACTCCTTATGTTGGGTAGGGTCAAAGGTTTGAAGTAATCAGGTTTCGCCTTTGTTGTACTCCCTCCCAAACACATACAAACTACCTTTTTCATTTTCCATTGAAGTATTTTGAGTAGGTAATATATTTACATGGATCAAAAATATAAAAGTTGTAAAAAACCTCAATTGAATATCTTTCTGTCTCTATCTACCCACTCCCTACCCCCACCCAGAAACTTCTGCATGTATAAATATGAACTCCCAATATTTTAATATCCTTTTTTTAAATCTAAATATTAAAGTAAGAATTTTCACCCCTAATTTAGGGGTTGGTTATATTGGTTTCAGATGATCAGTGACTTTTACATATAAGGTATTAGAATTGTGAGTTGTCCGCTGTTCTTTTACTTAAAAGAAGTACCAGAAGTCCCTGCATGTTTTACTCAAAAGAGATAATTTGTGTTTATGTTACTTGCATTGTATTGCTTTCCTTTGCTGAGCATGAAATCCAGTGGTTATCACAATTTCGTTACTTAACAAGCTTGAAAGTCAAGAGTCTTGGAATAGCCCCACAAAATTCCTATCTGCCATGACCTTGTTCTTGACTGGAACTGTCCTGTCCTCTCCCCTTGCAGCATGGGAATCATTGTGCTGGAGCTGTATTGGAAGCATGCTCCAAAGACCTGTAAGAACTTTGCTGAGTTGGCTCGTCGAGGTTACTACAATGGTACCAAATTCCACAGAATCATCAAAGACTTCATGATCCAAGGAGGTGACCCAACAGGGACAGGTACAACACTAGTTAACTAATTAACTAACTAACATTAGTTTCTGAGGTCTCACTCTGTCATAACTGGGTGATAAGGCAACCAGAGCTCTCTTTTCCCACTTACTAGGGACTGTGTTGATTGATTCTGGTACCACCTCCTCCCTCCCCAAAAACACATATTAAATTGACCAGAAACCAATTTTGACTCCAGGGCTTGATAGAGTTTTTCTTAACTTCTATATATTAGTCACTGAGAGAAAATATTTGTCTGAATTGTAGTGATACATAGAATAGTCTGGTCAATCAGAAGTAAAGAAAGACATCATTCACTATGTTTTGAGAAGAATAAAATATTGGCATCCTTCATTGATTCATTCATTTACCAAATTTTGAGCATCTGCTTTGTTGCTGATATGTTTCTAAGCTCTAAGGATATAGCTATAAACAAAGACGGAATTCCTGTTCTTGGGAAAGCAGGTAAAGGGTGTGGGAATGGAATTTTAGTAGAAAGAGAAGTGCTCTCTGAGAACACGTTATTGGTGAAGAGATATGAATGAAGTAAGAGAGTGAACCTTGTGAGAGCATTCTGGGTGGAGGAAAGAGCAAGGACAGAGGCCTTGAGGCAGAGCCTGTGCTGAGATCATGTACATGTATCTTGCAGCGCATAGTAGGGACCTTGGGTTTTATTCTGAGTAAGATGGGAGCCATTGAAGAGTTTTGAGAAAAGTAGTGACATGATCTGACCTATTCTTTAAAAATATCACTGTAGCTGCTATTTGGAGAATAGATGTAGGGACAAGAATGGGCGCCAGGGACAAGTTAGGAGTCTGCTGTAGTCATCCAGTCTAGAAATATGTGGTTGGACTAAGCTGATGGTAGAGAAGGTGGGAAGAAGTGACTGGATTCATGTTATGTTTTGATAGAAATAGAGCCAATGGTATTTGCTAACAGATTGGATGTACAGAGAGTGAGAGAGAGATGGTCAAGGATGACTGCAAGGTTTTTGACCTGAAACTACTCAAATGAGGAAGGCTGAGGGAGGAGCAACCTTGGAGGGGAAAGATCAAGAATTTGGTCATGGACATGTTATGTTTGAAATACAGTTGTCTCTCAGTATCCATGGGGGATTGGTTCTAGGACTCCACGTGAATACCAAAATCCACAGGTGCTCAAGTTCCTAGTGTAAAATGGTGTCACATTTACACATTACCTATGCACATCCTCCCCTACATTTTAAATTGTCTCTAAATTACTTATAATACCAAACACAGTGTAAATGCTGTGTAAATAGTTGTTGTGCCATATTGTTTAGGGAATATAGTAAACAGTCTGTACATGTTAAGTATAGACGCTTTTTGCCCCCAAATATTTTCGAGCGAGCTTGGTTGAATCCATGAATTCGGAGCCACAGATGCCGAGGGCTGATTGTACTTAAAGATCTTCAAGTAAGTATGTAGAATAAGTAGTTGTTTATGAATATGAGGTTTAAGGAAAGGTCTGGTATGGAGGTATAATTCAGGAGTTATTGGCATTTAGATAGGATTTATTAGGGAAACCTGGTGGAACACTTATTCATTTTAAGGGCCCTCGCTTCACAGTTTGTATTTTTCTCTTCTAATTCCTGCTCTTTTGCCTTTAAACAAATTTTGTTCTCTCTGTGGCATTCTTTTCTCAGTCTTATTCCTTGTCATTCTCAATTATCTCATTATTTATCCTTTATGGCTGGAAGTACTTAATTTTTTCAATATATATGGGCATATTTCAAATTACAGACTATATAGGAAAGTAGAAAAAAGGAAAAATCATTCATAAGCATAGCTCCTAAAGATTTCTAATCACCTTTAGCTAATCCCCTATTATCCTACCTCTCAGAAATAAGAAATGTTAATGGCTACTTTTGGTAGCCATTGATCTAGATATCTTTCTTTTTCTTTTTTCTTTTTGTTTTATTAAAAAAAAATTGGGGGGGAGTGGGCCAGGTGTGGTGGCTCACGCTTGTACTCCTAGCACTCTGGGAGGCTGAGGTGGGAGGATTGCTTCAGGCCAGGAATTTGAGACCAGTCTGAGCAAGAGTGAGATCCCTGTCTCACTAAAAACAGAAAAAATTAGCCAGGTGTGGTGTTGCATACCTGTAGTCCCAGCTACTCGGGAGGCTGAGGCAGAAGGGTTGCTTGAGCCCAGGAGTTTGAGGTTGCTGTGAGCTAGGCTGATGTCACAGCACTCCAGCCTGGGTGACAGAGCAAGACTCTGTCTTCAAAAAATAAAATAAAATAAAAGGGTCAACTTGATTTTCCACCCCCACCTTGATTATTATTAGTTTTATCATTTTCTGTTCTGCACCCACAATTCGTTCAGCTATAGTGTGGGTTCTGCATTTCAGTGGATTTAGTGCTTACCACTCGGCTTTTATCTTCACAAATGCTAGAGGGCAAGATTTACTGTCCAGTGGTTTTGTATTACAAGGGCTAGAGGGTGTTATATTTTTGAACTCGTTCATGTTTGAGAATTTCCGCTTGTTGCCTTTGTACTTGAAAAAAAGATTGCACGTTAGCATGCTTAGTCCCCTCGCTATGCGTGCCCTGGGCCGCCGTGGGACTCTCCAGAGTCTCCACCAGCAAGACGGCCCACCACATGGGCTCCTGGTCCTTGGACTGCTCGGCCTCCATAACTGTAAGAAATAAATTCCATTTTTGATAAATTTGAAAGAAACAAAAAAGACAGTGACTGGGTATGCTATTCTTGGGCCACACGCATTCTCTCAGATCTTTTTAGACGATTCTGATCCATTGACTTCTAGTTCTGAACATAGTTTTTTGAGAATACTAAAGCTAAATTTACTCCTTCCTTCAATTTGGGGATAAAATTTTTTTGATTTCTATTTCTGAATATTTTCTGTTATACTTACTGGATTTTCTAATTCAGGAAATTATTCTTTGTTTCATCACCTTTGCCTTCCATATTGGTGACATTTCTTTTGATTGGGTGAGGTGATTTTTCTCATGTGTTCGCTCAAGTAATCTCAGATCTTTATGCCTGACTCAGTTTTCAGTCATGTCTATTCTGTTCTTTATTGTTCTGGTTTATTAGCTCTTCATTGATATCATTTGGAAACCCAATTTGTTTCCTTAGTTCTGCGGTCCTTTCACCGTATTCTGTACTATATTAATCTTGTCTTTAAACTTTTGTTTTATTAGATTCTTATTTCTGTTGAGTTATCTGTACCTTGAGACAGCCATGGAGATGCTACTTCTCAGGTTATGTTTTCTCTCAGACTGAGTTCCTGGGGTGTTTTTCCCTTCTTCCTCTCCTTTCCTTCTGTCCTTCCATTGGCTGTGGGATGTTTGCGTAGTTTCTGTGCCACTTGTTTTCGTCTTATCCATATTTAATGTCAGCACCTCTGTTGTCCCTACGTTTTATTTGCTCAGCTACGGTGTAAGTAGATTCTACTTGTCATTCTCCCCACTTAGGGGGGACCAGTTGTCTTCCCCACTCCAAATGCTCGGTTGCTTTCTCTCTATTTTATTTGTGCCTGGAGAGGTGTGGGAGAGAATTGGAGCTCAGCTCGTGCTGAGTGAGCCCGTTGTGGGAGGGATCGACTCTGTTCTGTCTCCCAGACTTCATTAAAGCCTTGTCCTAGGGCCCCCTCCACCAGCCAGTGGAGTCCCACTGTCCCTACCTCCGTGTCTGGGTAGTCCCCTGAGTATGGCCCAGTGCCCTGACGGTGGCCAGCTGATGTAGTTTGCATATTTGTCCCCTCCAAATCACATGTTGAAAGTTGATCCCCAGTATTTCTGGTTGGGCCTAGTGGGAGGTGTTTGGGTCATCAGGGCAGATCCCTCATGTATGACTTAGTGCCCGCCAGGAGGTAATTCTCCTTTCACCAGAAAGTTGTTTGTTTAAAAGAGCCTGGCATCTCTTCTTCTGTCTCTAGCTACCTCCCTCTCTCCAATGACACCTGCTCCCGTTTGCCTTCCTCCATGAGTAAAAGCTTCCTGAGGCCCTTACCAGGAGCGGATGCTGATGCCAGGCTTCTTGTACTGCATGCAGAACTGTGAGCCAAAGAAACCTCTTTATAAAATATCCAGCCTCAGGTATTCCTTTATAACAATGCAAAACAGACTAAGACACCAGCCCTGGTTGCCTGCCTGTCACTCCTGAGCCCTGGTGGTTTGTGTGGGCTTCTGCCCTCAGGGCTTTTCCTTAACTTTTTCAGAACTGCTCACTCATTCCTTCTTTTGGCTTCTCAAAATTGGAGGGTGTTTGTGAGAATTCTTAGCATGACACTCTTTTCCTGATTGCTACCTTCAGGAAGTGCAGGCGGAAGAATCTTCTATTTTTTTCCATGGCTGACTCTTTTTAGAATTTTTCTTTCCTTTTCTTATTTGGTTAATGCTGGTGACTTTTTGGCATTTAAAAATTTTAATTTTTATTATGAAACCAAAAATAAATACATTTTAATTTTTTTGTGTTCATTGGGTACTTCTGCAAGTTGTTAAACTATTTCTAATCCTGCTTCATTCCACTCTCTCTATCTGAAAGTGTTCTGTTGATACTTCGATGTGCTTCTCTCCTGCTCATGTTGTTAGGCAATACGTTTTAATTCATAATTGTAAGGTTTTTCGGCGGCAGTGAAAGAAACAGAGAGAAAGAGTGGGGCCAAACAACGTGGCTTTATTTAGTGCTCCTGGACTAGGTTCTGGGTCCGCAAGAGTGGGGGGTCCCAGAAGTCTCCTCCATTTGAAGGGGGTGGGGCCTTTTATACTGTTTGGCCGGGCTAGAGACTTTTGGCTGGAAGAGCTGGGGCGACCTTTGGTGGTCATTGAGAAACAAGAGGGGCTGGCGGTATTTGCGGAATCCAGGAGCCGAAAAGTTCTTATCCGGGTGGACCTCTGGGTGTGGTTTTTCTCAGTGAGGGTCTGGTAGTTTGTCCTTGGTGGGTCTGGTCTCGTGAGCCTTTTCTTTTTGATCTAGGGAGGGGAAGGGGGGGCCGCCACCAGCCTTACAATAATACCAGTAACTGAGAGTCCATGATTAGTGTACAAGAATTGGAAGTGACTCAGGTGCGAGTTGCTTATGCCAGAGCCTCCCTGTATTTCTGTAGTTGGTTCATGATCCTTTATAATATCATATTTTCATGCTGTAATTTTTTTCCGGCATATTATGGGGATACAGATTTTAAGGTTTCAATAAATGCCCATTCCCCCCTCCCCCCACAAGTCTGAGTCTCCAGCATGACCATCCCCCAGATGGTGCACATCTCACTCATTATATATGTATATACCCTCCCACCTGCCCAATACCCTATTACTGTAGTACCTATGTGTCCACTTAGGTGCTGTTCAGTTAATACCAATTTGCTGGTGAGTATATGTGGTACTTGTTTTTCCATTCTTGGGAAACTTTACTTAATAGTATGGGTTCCAGCTCTAACCAGGAAAATATAAGATGTGCTATATCACCATTGTTTCTTAGAGCTGAATAGTACTCCATGGTATACATATACCACATTTTATTAATCCATTCTTGGATTGATGGGCACTTGGGCTGTTTCCACAGCCTTGCAATTATGAATTGTGCTGCTATAAACATTCGAGTGCAGGTGTCTTTTTTGTAGAGTGTCATTGGATCTTTTGGGTAGATGCCCATTCATGCTGTAATTTTAATGAAATTGAATCACTCAAAAGATTTTCAAAAGAAGGGGGAGGAAGGAGGGAGTGAAAATCTACCTAACAGCTACAATGAACCCTGTTCAGGTGATGAGCACAGAAATACCCCTGACTTAAGCATTTTTTTTTTTTTTTTTTTTTTTTGAGACAGAGTCTCGCTTTGTTGCCCAGGCTAGTGTGAGTGCCGTGGCGTCAGCCTAGCTCACAGCAACCTCAAACTCCTGGGCTCGAGCGATCCTTCTGTCTCAGCCTCCCAAGTAGCTGGGACTACAGGCATGCGCCACCATGCCCGGCTAATTTTTTATATATATATCAATCAGTTGGCCAATTAGTTTCTTTCTATTTATAGTAGAGACGGGGTCTCGCTCTTGCTCAGGCTGGTTTCGAACTCCTGACCTTGAGCAATCCGCCCGCCTCGGCCTCCCAGAGAGCTAGGATTACAGGCGTGAGCCACCACACCCGGCCCTGACTTAAGCATTATAAAAGCTATTCATGGGTGAGGCATGGTGGCTCATACCTGTAATCCTAGCACTCTGGGAGGCCGAGGCAGGTGGATCATTTGAGCTCAGGAGTTCAAGACCAGCCTGAGCAAGAGCGAGACTCCAACTCTACTAAAAAAAAATAGAAAGAAATTAGCTGGACAACTAAAAAAATATATATGTAAAAAATTAGTTGGGCATGGTAGCACATGCCTGTAGTCCCAGCTACTCGGGAGGCTGAGACAGGAGAAATGCCTGAGCTCAAGAGTTTGAGGTTGCTGTGAGCTAGGCAGATGCCATGGCACTCTTGCCGGGGCAACAGAGTGAGACTCTTGTCTCAAAAAAAGAAAAAAAAACACAAAAAACCATTCATGTAACAAAAACATTTGTACCCCTTAATATTTTAATATCTTGAAATTAAGGGAAAAAAGATTTTGAAATACCTGCATCCAGTCTGGAGTATAATAAATGATCGAGCAGTCTGCTGGCAGGTCTGTAGTGGAGGGCAAACAGGAGTCGGCCCTCCTGAGTCAGCAGTTCATGTCTGCTGGCTGGTTAGGTGACATGTTTTACACATCTCAGATGGGCAACGTGTGGCATCCGGGGCTCTTCAAGTTGATGTACCATTTCCATTCCCAGCTGTCGCTCAGTCGACTACTATGGAAACATTCTTTCCACGTTCTTTCTCTGATACAGCTTTGCCAGATGCTTTCTCAGCTCAAATGCCCTTTGACTTCCTGCTTCATTTCATTTTAAACCATTTTTCTACCTTCAAATTTCCCACATTATAATAACTATGCTGACTCCCTTCCATAGCCATCTGAATGTCTTTTATCTGTTTCTACTAACCTCTTCCCCTCCTCCCTGTAAGACATTCTATCAAGTTCTTCCTTTAGTTCCTCCTGCTCTGTACTTGGCCTCACAGTGCTCTCCAGCTGCTGTGATTGCTGTGATTAATTATATGCTGATTATCCTGTGCGTCACCCTCACTGATTTCATCTCTCTTCTTGGTAGCCCCAAGAACACCTGAAATTTAACTGTGTTGAACAGCAAGCTCATTGTTAATTTTATTCATTTGATGAGTATTTGCTAAGAGTCTGCTGGGTATCCTGTGCTATTCTTAGGCCTGTGAGGAGTACTTAAACATTAAGCCGAGGCAGTTTTTCTTCCTTGCAGCTCCCGGCTGTGCCAGGAAACAAGCTTTCATTATAAGAAACAACTAGAAAGTAATAATATAAATATGCAAATGATGTGGATTATGTATATGATATAGGTTGGAATATCATAATAAGGGGAAAAATTACAGTGGAGTGGGATTAGAATGGGAAAGAAGCATATTGTGAGGAGGCCTTGAAAGAAAATGTATTAATAGAATGATAACTATTCTAGGAGGTAGAAGGAAGGGCATTTTGGATTTAGGAAGAAGAATGAGTGCAGAGCAGAGGCAGGGTTGGACATGTGGAGGAGAGCCCACAACCCCAGTGCCACGCCTTACACGCTGGACTGGCTCTGTGACATAACTCAGCTGCCTCTTCATGCCCAGGATAAATACAGAAAATGTGATTCTAAGACCCCTTTAAAATTCACAGATCTTTTAACTGCATGTTTAGGGGACAGTAAAGGAGCATTTGGGGCTGGGCATGGTGGCTCATGCCTCTAATCCTAGCACTTTGAGAGGTTGAAGCGAGCAGATCATTTGAGCTCAGGAGTTCGAGACCAGCCTGAGCAAGAGCAAGACCCTGTCTCTACTAAAAATAGAATGAAATTAGCTGGACAACTAATGTGTGTGTGTGTGTGTATGTGTGTATATATATATATATATATATATATATATAAGCTGGGCATGGTGGCGCATGCCTATAGTCCCAGCTACTTGGGAGGCTGAGGCAGAAGGATTGCTTGAGCCCAGGAGTTTGAGGTTGCTGTGAGCTAGGCAGATGTCACGGCACTCTAGCCCGGGCAATAGAGTGAGACTCTGTCTCAAAAAAAAAAAAAAAAAAGGAGCAGTTTGGGGCTAGTTAATGGAGACCTCCAGACGGAGGAGTTCAGGTTTGATCTAACATGGTTCAGGGACCATTTGGGACTCTTGAGTTTGGGATAAGAAAAACATATGAGGCCGGGCACGGTGGCTCACGCCTATAATCCTAGCACTCTGGGAGGCCGAGGCGGGCGGATTGCTTGAGGTCAGGAGTTTGAAACCAGCCTGAGCAAGAGCGAGACCCCGACTCTACTATAAATAGAAAGAAATTAATTGGCCAACTAATATATATAGAAAAAAATTAGCCGGGCATGGTGGCGCATGCCTGTAGTCCCAGCTACTCGGGAGGCTGAGGCAGGAGGATCGCTTGAGCCCAGGAGTTTGAGGTTGCTGTGAGCTAGGCTGATGCCATGGCACTCACTCTACCCTGGGCAACAATGCAAGACTCTGTCTCAAAAAAAAAAAAAAAGAGAACAGAGGAACTGCGATAAACCCAGGCAGACTGCCTCCCGAGGTGGCACTCTGAATCATGCCCTACAGCTGCCCCATGGGAAATGCTCAGTTTACCTCAAAAGGAGCTCCTCATCACTGATACTACCATATGTTTGTTTCATGTTACACAGTTACATGTATTATCCCATTCAATTCTCATAACATGGAGGTACTACTACCATTTTGCAGACAGGGAAACTGAGGCTTAGAGAGGTTAAGTATCTTGCTTAAGGTTAAACAGATAGTAAATGGCGGAGTCTCCACCTCAAGAACTGCAAAGCCTCTGGGAGAGCTGTGGCCTTGTTTCCCACGGTAGATCTGGTATCTGACACTTCCCCAGTGATCCCGCAGTCAGCTCCCCTCTTACTCCGTTACTAAAAGTGCTCGCATCATTAGCAGTGCTTTGGGCTACAAGTAACAGAAAACTCAGTCACAATGGCTGTTTTGTGTTTCTCATAACAAAGTCTAGAAGTAAGCAGTTATCGATTCAGCTGCCCGGCACAGTTGTTAGGAACCCGGGCTTGCCCTGTCTTTCCACATCATCATTCTTGTGTGTTGCCCTTTGGTCTCAAACTTGTTAGTCTTATGGTTGCAAGGTGGCTGCTGCTGCTCCTGACATCACCCTTCTTTCAAAGAAGGAGGATGGAGAAAAAGCTATGGATGAAAGACAAAGGAGTGTGTTTGTCCCTTTTATCAGGAAAGCTATAGCTTCCTTAGAGCTCTACTCAGCAGACTTCTGTTTATGTTAGTAAATCAGAAATGGGTCATTGCACTGCTTCTGGCTACAAAAGGACTGGTCAGTACCTACCTTCTTTGTCTCTGAGGTGAGGCAGGCTGTGGAAAAGGAGGTTGGGAATGCTCAGGGGACGGCCCACCCACAGTGTCTGTTGGGGGCTTTCTTGCCAGAAGAGAGGCCTTGGTGAGTTGCCTTCTGGTGAGTGCCCTACCGGGCAGAGCTTTCACGTAAGCTTCCTTACGGGTCACTGCCCACCTGTGGATGCTTTGCGATGGCTGTTGATCCGTGGCCCCAGCAGCTGTGGCGTGGGAGGCTTGGGCACAAGGGGCACCAAGCGTGGTAATTTTTCTGTAAGACCACTCTGCATGTCACATGGCTCAGATGTCTCTCCAGTTCATCTGGGGCGGTTCCCGCAGTTGGTGAGCGTGAGGGGGGAAAGGGACATCAGAGGAGTCTTGCAGATGAGAAAAGCGTTTTTTGTCTTTAGAAACAGCACAGATCATAAAGAAAAAAATTAAGGGATTTCAACTGCACAAACTGTGCATCACATTACAAGAGTGGAAAAAGTCAACTGAGAAAAGATATTTGCAAAGGATTAGTGTCCAGAATATACAGTTGACCCTTGAACAACACAGGTTTGAACTGCAAAGGTCCACTTGCAGACCTTTTTTTCCAACCAGCTGGGGATGGAAAATACAGTATTATTCCCGAATGCAGCAGAGGGCTGACTTTTTGGATACGCAAGTTCCACAGGCTGACTGACTGCGGGACTTTAGCACGTGCGGATTTTGGTATATGCAGGAGGTGCTAGAACCAATCCTCCACGTATACCACTGTATATATAAATTTTAAAATGGCAAACTATTCAGTAGAAAAGTGGCCATTCATGGAGGAAGAAAGCAAAATAGCCAGTAAACTTGAAATTATGGATGTCTTTAGGGAAATGCAGGTTAAAACACCACAAGAGGTCTCACGCTCCTCAGACTGGCAAATACATGTTAGAAAGTCTGACAAAAGGACCTAGAGCAGTAAGAGTGACAGCACTATGGGTAGGGGTTCATTATTTTTGACAAGATGTTTATAAAAATCTGGTAATGATGCAATACTAATAAACTGTGACCCCACGTATCCCCTGAGATACAGTTCCTGAGAGCCCTTGCGCTTGTCTTTGGGAGACAGTGTAAGAATGGTTATTACAGCATGGCTGCTAATAGCAAAAACACTGGGGAGATCTTCAATATCCTTCAACACAAGAAAGGCTAAGGCAGGGTTATGATCATACAGGGGGGCACATCCTGCGGAGAACTGCTCCGAACAAAACGGATGAATCTCACAAACAAAGGTGAACAGAAAGCTAATTGCAGAAGAATCTCTAGAATATGATACCATTTACAGAAGCTTAAAAACATGCAAAACAGCAGTACTTTTTTTTTTTCTTTTTTTGGTGGGGGAGGGGAGCAGTACTTTTTTTAAGGAATACATATATGTGTCGTAAAAAAGAAAATGCATGGAAATGGCAAACTTCTGGTCAGAATAGTGGTTACCTGAGAGGAAAATGTGCTGCTGTGGAGCGGTTGTTAGCTCTTGGAGAGTGAGGGATGGGAGGGGTCAGTGGGTGTGTGCATGGGGTCATAATTGGATTTGTGATACTTTATTTCTGGGGTGGGGGGACATAGTTTCTTATATTTTTGTATTTGTATGTCTGAAATACATACATTGAATTGAATAAATGTTTAAAAAAGAGGATAGAAGAGGAAAAGAACCTCGAAGTACAAAGCTTAGAAAACAGGTCTCTGCCTGTCTCCACTGTATCTGTACTAGACCAGGCACAGAGCCTGCAGAGCTTCCAAATTGTTGGCTTTCTAACTGACCATTGACATCTGTGTACCATGCCAGGGAACTCTTTAATCACCCCCTGTCCCCTTACCACCTCTCGCCTATTCCACATGCCCAGAGGAATGTTTGGGTTGGAATTATTCATCTTTCTGACATGTTGCTGCAATCCTATTGAGCTGAATTGGGTTATAAAAGATTATATATCATGAATAAATGGTGCTGTAGAGGCCCAAACTAGTTGCGGTTGGTCAAACTGTGCCTGTCAAGGAACAAGGGCCTCCATGCTCTCTCTTCTTGTCTCCTGATTGCTTAAAATCTTTGTTTCATCTGTGATCTTGACTGGCCTATCCCTTAATGCTCTTCTTGTTTGTGGTGGTGTTTATGTGATGGTTTCTCGTTCCTAGAGGGCAGGGGCCGGAGGTTGTGTTCTGGCAGCCCTCAGCTTGCAGGGAGAACGCTTTGAAGGCTCAGCCCACGGACAGACGATGCGCTGCTGAACTGGATCCTCAGCTTGCTCGCTCACACCGTGCACGCCGGCCTTGGCCTCTGTCTGGCTCCACAGCCCTCTCCCTCTTTCTCATCTTCAGCTCTGGCACTGCTAGTAACCCCTCGACTCTAGTGAACCTTGACTTTAGTGGTCTAGAGGGCAGAACAAGGGGAGGGGCCCAAGTCAGAGGGAATATATTGGTTATATAATTGCTGTCTGGAAGTACACTGGCAGGTCAGAATTTTTGGAATGAATTTTTATATAGTTTAGTATAGTTCCAGAAGCATAGGTAGCCTGGGCCAGGTTGGAATTTTCCCCTAGTCTGTTAGGATTCACTACCCTTCCTGTTTGCACATAGTGTTTTCTTCCAGAAATGGGGCTGTGACAGACTCCCTGTGGTGGAGCAGCCTCAGAGGTGAAGCGAAGGATTTCTGCTGGGGAAACACCTTAGAGGCCTGGGAGTGGGGGTGGACATGGTGCCTTCATAGCTACTTTCATATGCTACTTTTATGGCAGGCTGTAAAAGGAGAGGAGCTCCCTGTATCTAGGCTGTTCTCTGGCTGCCAGGCAGGCAGAATAAGCTGATAGCTCCAGTGTTCGCTTTGTTCCGGGCTGTTTTGTCACGTCTGATCAACTTGGAGAAAACAATGTTGTTGAACAAGGCATACGGTTGACTGTATAAAGTGATTAATATTGGTTGGGAAAGTAGCATCCTGTTATGACATATTTTTCTATGGGAAACCATATTTCTATGGGAAACCATATTTAATACCCTTTTGCTCTAAGAACAAAACCTGTTTGAGCTTAGGTTGGCTGGCACAGCACCATGCTCTTGTGGACATAATGTAAATAACATTTGGTGGTGATGCTAGCAAATAATTCTCAATCCCATGTTTCTTCATTTTCTCTTTATGATATGCTACCTCTCCTCTCAGTGGGCTCTGCCTACTGTAATATTATTTCCATTACCAAGGTTAAGAGTGGCAAACAGGTTTCAACTCTCGGACCATTTCTGATCCATTAATAATGACTGCTTTGAGTCTGGTTTGATAAAGATTGGTGGTAAATCTAAACTTAGCAGGGAAGAATGCTGATTGATTAGCAATGTTTGTAATGGGCATAGGGTTAGTGCTTGGGGTACTCCTGTCTAAAATACTCATAAAGGTCCAGGTATGGTGGCTTACACCTATAATCCTAGCACTTTGGGAGTCCACGGCAGGAGGATCAGTTAAGGCCAGGAGTTTGAGACTAGCCTGGGCAATATTGTGAGACCCCTTCTCAATTAAAAAAAAAAAAAAAAAACTCATAAAAATGTTAAGAATCAAGAAAATTCTTAACACATCAGATTTTGAATGGTGGTTATCTGTAGATGGTTAGATTACAGGAGTCTTTAATGTTCTTTTGATAGTGTTCTATGCTTTCTATATTTTTGACAGTGAATATGTATTATTTTACTACACAGGAAAAAACAGTCAGTGTTATTTTGAAAAGAAATGTCTTACCTGAATGAACCAGTGATTTGAATGTGCTGTTAGTGTTTGGCTCTGTAGTTGCAGTATATCTAGCAGGGGACTAGATGTGCACACTGCATTTTCCTTTCCTGAAATCTGAAAAATCTTTTAACCCTGGGCCCTTCTTGCTGTGAGGTAGAATGTGGGACCGGCTGGTTCATTTTTTATCTTCTAATCCGGCAGGTCGAGGTGGTGCCTCTATCTATGGCAAACAGTTTGAAGATGAACTTCATCCAGACTTAAAATTCACAGGTAAGTGTATAATCTGGCTCGCCTGGGTAGGAAGGAGGAGTGGATTTTAAAAGCTCACTCTTTTGGCCGTGATTCAAGGTAAATGCCCGACACCATGGCGTGGCGCCAGGTAGCTGCCCAGCCGTGGCGCCACAAAGAGCTCCGGCCGATTAGAGACAGTGGCGCCTCTCACAGAGTTCTGAGCGATTCGGAGTGCTGGTCTGAGTGTTCTAGACTCTAACTCCTGTTGAATGTCATAAACTATGGATATCAAAAGTGTCCTCAAACAAACAGGAGACCTTGCTGGGTTTTTGAGGGCAGTCAGGACAGGGTCAGGCAGTTAGCAGGGATCATCAGGGGTCGAGGCTGGGGAGTAGGTGAGGACAAGGAAGATGAGGCCATCAAGGTAGTGCAGTGATGGCCTTTGTGCAAGACAGAGAGCCTGCCCTGAGGGGGAGGTTGTCCGGGAATGGGCGGTTGGTGACAGAGGCCAGAACAAAGTCTTGGTGTTGTTTCTTGCCTGGGATGGGGTAGCAGCCCTACGCTGGACTTGTGGACTTTATTCTCTTTTCTCTCTTCCTTTTTTCCCACCAGGGGCTGGAATTCTCGCAATGGCCAATGCAGGGCCAGACACCAACGGCAGCCAGTTCTTTGTGACCCTCGCCCCAACCCAGTGGCTCGATGGCAAACACACCATTTTTGGCCGAGTATGCCAGGGTATAGGAATGGTGAATCGAGTGGGAATGGTGGAAACAAACTCCCAGGACCGCCCTGTGGACGATGTGAAGATCATTAAGGCATACCCTTCTGGATAGACTTGCTGCTGCCTTCTGAGGTGGCCCCAGCGAACCAGCTTCCAGATGACCTAAAATGACGTGTCACACTAATGTTCATTTTGGCCTTGCAATTCATAGAGCTAAGGAAGCCTGGGGTCTTGGGTGAATTAGAGATGGAAGTATATTTTAATAGGATACTTCTTTTCTCTTCCCCAGCACCTAGGTTGACAGAATGTTTGCAGAAATGCCCATACATGTTTATCCACAGGTTATTGTTCTCTGCAGATGACCCATAATGCACCTCCTAGTGTGTGTCTGCTCTGATGTACTTGGAACAAAATGAAGCATACTCTGTCATTTCACAGTGCCTAACCAAACTTCTTCCCAAGGAGATTTATATTCTGGCCTACGCTGCAATCTCTGGTGGCTGACAGCCACAGAATTCAAAACCAGATAGTGTCTATCAGCCCTTTTAACTCTGTGCACACCCTATTTCAGTCTCCTACTTTTGTTCTTCTAGGGAATATATGCAACTCTACATATATTTTCCCACTCAAAACCAGAACATCAACACTGCTGTTTCTGACACTTAGACATCCCACGCAAAGCCACATTGAATTTTTGCCAAATGAAAAACACATCCAACAATCAGTCTCTGAGAAGGTGTCGAGTGGGGAATGATAATGTGTAATAATTGAGAAATGAATTTATTAAAAGGAAGCAGAAGCATTGACCATTTTCCCAGGGAGGAGAAGAAATACATAATGAGTGCAAGGACAGATTATGAATTCTCCTTGAAAATCAGTACTCTCATAAAGGAGAAGCACCACTTAGGTTTTTTTAACCTAAGACTTTAAAAAAATTAGATAAGAGATTTTTATACATTAAGGTTTGTTTTTTGTGTTTTTTTTTAATCTTTGGATTTTCAGGAGAGGAGTAGGGTTAAGAGGAAGGAAGTTAATACCTATGTAATACATAGAAACTTCTAAAATAAAATGCCATTGATGGTTGAAATCACTGGTGTGGTCTGATTTTAAATACCGTATGAACTTCTAAGAGCCATTTTAATCTCAGCCATCTCAAGTAGTATTAATCTCAGAGACTGTATCTTTAAAGTTTCACATCATCTTAGGTTTGTGGACTTCCCCCATTCAAGAGCAGTTCCGACTTAAAAAACGAGAACCAGAGAAAGAAGTGATGCCATTGGCTTTTCTCAATGAGGGAGGACCACCTGTAGGTGACCCGGATGGATGTGCTGAGAGACCTGAACCGTCCCTCGGACTTGCAGCAGATCCCCCTGTACATTGTGGGACCAGGTGCAGGTGTGGTGTTTGCTTCCTTAAGCTGGGAGCTCCTTGAAGAGGGAATTGTAACTTTAGTGTTTCTTATCACCCTATGCATTTTACTTTATGGTGGTTTTCTTTGTGGAATGGCCAAACAACGTTCTATTCCCCAAGCCTTCCCTACCTTCAACCTCTTTTTCCACTTGTCTCTTCTCTCAGCAACTAAAAAGCAAAATCCAACAACAAACTATATCCCAGAGTTGGTTTTCATGTGAAAAATAATGTTCTACACTCTGGGAAGATAGAAATACATTTCTTTCAGCCTACACTGAGTAGACAGGATTGGATCCTCTGGGAGCAAAGAACAACCCATCCACTAACCTCCCAGAGTTATAATCCTGAAAATCCCCACTTCTATCCAGGGCACAGGGGTGTGGAAACATCATCACTACTTTGAAGTAAAGAAGGTTCTGCATGCCCTTGGGAAGAGAGCAGCACAGGCATAGTTCCTTGTTTCTGGAAAGGTACACCAAATACATGCCAAGGCAGTCGTACATGTGGAGATAGTACAGTTTTCATAAAAGATACAACCTCGAAGAGAGAAACTTGGATTGTTTCACTGTTTCTGGTGATTCTGCCAGTTACCCAGAGTTGTAGAGATTCCTGTTTGCATATAAGGAGAGCTTGTCTGAAAGGAATCCTGCTTCATTCTTTGGTCGTGTGAGTGTCCACATTTTGTCAGGACACAGACCATTAGGACAAGTCTCATCCAGGTGGGGTGTGCTAGTGCATGGATAGCTCATTCCAGTCACGCCTCACGTGGATGGAGGTGAGGGCAGCTTATCAGAAGGCAAGGGTGAGTTTAAAACTTGGATGGAGATTAATGAAGACAGGCATGGGACTGGTGGGAGCTAATTAAGGGACAGGAGAGATGCTGCTCTCTGTCCCTTGTCAGGTGGGAAGAGAAGGAGATTCTAGGCTTCTTGGAGAAGGCTGAAAGTTGGGATAGAGAGCCAGTGACAAGGGCCTTCCAACAAGTGCCCCTGGGACGAGTGAGAGAAGTTTGGATCCAGATTATACAGTATGGCCCCAAGGGCCCTGGCCCAGGATGGCTCACGCTTCCACACAGGAGCCGCAGAGAGCCTGTTAGAAAGCAGCTGCCGGCCGGGCGCGGTGGCTCACGCCTGTAATCCTAGCACTCTGGGAGGCTGAGGCAGGCGGATCACTCAAGGTCAGGAGTTGAAAACCAGCCTGAGCAAGAGCAAGACCCCCGTCTCTACTAATTATAGAAAGAAATTAGCTGGACAACTAAAAATGTATATAGAAAAAATTAGCCGGGCATGGTGGCACGTGCCTGTAGTCCCAGCTACTCGGGAGGCTGAGGCAGAAGGATTGCTTGAGCCCAGGAGTTTGAGGTTGCTGTGAGCTAGGCTGACACCACAGCACTCTAGCCTGGGCAACAGAAGGAGATTCTGTCTCAAAAAAACAACGCAGCTACCGGCTCTGCACTCAGCTGGAGATTCTGCATTTCTAACCAGCTCCCAGGAGATGGTGACAGTTGGTCCAGACACCACCACCACTAGAGCAGTGGTCCCCAACCTTTTTGGCACCAGGGACCTGTTTCATGGAAGACAACTTTTCCACGGACTGTGTGTGTGTGTGTGGGGGGCGGGGGTTGGGATGGTTCAAGCGCATTACATTTACTGTGCAGTCAAACCTCTCTGCTAATGATAATCTGTGTTTGCAGCCGCTCCCAGCACTGGCATCACCACCTCAGCTCCGCCTCAGATCAGCAGGCGGTAGATTCTCATAAGGAGCACAGCCTAGACCCCTCGCACGCGCAGTTGACAGGATTTGTGCTCCTGTGAGAATGTAATGCCACTGCTGATCTGCCAGGGGGCGGAGCTTGTGCGGTGGTGTGGGTGATGGGGAGCAGCGTAGCCCCCCCTCACCTCCCGCTGTGCGGCCCCCTTCCTAACAGGCCACAGACTGGTACTGGTCCATGGCTTGGGGGTTGGAGACCACAGTCCCAGAGGTCACATTCATCCAAGATGAAACTGTGGAGGAGGATTTTCCTAAGAGCATGGGGCAATCGGGACCATACCCAACCCTCTGCCTCCTAGACCAGCGCGCTCTGCCTCATCCGGGGCCTTGGAAGAGTGAAGAGATTCAAAGCACAGGATAAGCTTTCACAGCTGCTGGCTCTGGCTGCCAAGACTAGGCTTTATGAAACAGTGCTCTTCTGTTCCCACTTTAGTATACTGTGGACATCAGACTGTGGCATTTGGCACTGAAGTCCCCGGTGTGGGCACCAGGGTGGGCTAGATGGTACGGTCAGTAGATATCACAGAAAACGCAGGGAAGACAGCACCGGCAACTGAGACACTGAAGGAAAAGGATTCGGGTAGCAGACTGTCAGGACTCGGATCCCAGCTCCGCCAGTCCCAGCAGTGTGAACTTAAACGTTCCTTAATGTCTCCATGCTTTAGGTTCCTTAACTATGAACCGAGGCTAACGGTGCTAACCTTATGGGCTATTGTGAAGATTAAATGAACTAGAGCAGGCATTTGGAACAGGAACTGGCATTTCAAAAACACGCAAAAAATGCCAGCTATTGTCATGACGGGTGGCTCTTGAATCTATCGCTACACTTCTCCAGCCTCCACATCCCAAGTGCCCACAGCCTTTTCCCTCCCACTGGGCTCACCTCCGGGAGTCAGGACCTTGTCCTACTCCCCTCCGCGAGTCTTCCCAGCACCTGAGCAGTGTTTGGAGTTATTGCTGAATGAATCAAATACATTTTCTCCATCAGAAAAAGATTCGGATCCATTTGCAGAAATAGCTGCGCCCCAAGTCTCCAAACCCAGGCTTCAGCTCCAGTGTGGCAGCAAAGCCTTTCCACTAAGCCCTCTGGAAGCCCTCGGCTTAATGTATTTTTGGATTGTGTCTCCAGAATATGTCAAAATCGCTTTCCCCGCACAAGGCAAATGATTCCTACCCCCAGATCCTCCAGCCAGTCTCAGCCATCACTGTGGCCCCTCTGGCACCGCACGCTAGCCGCGTGTGGAGAAGGAAGCATTGACAAGGCACATTTGTTAAAGTCGTGGAGTTTACTGCCTACAAAGCTTGTTATGGCCTTAGAGGCCTGTTGCCTACGGAGTGGGTTACTACTCTTTTGTTTGTTTTGAGACAGAGTCTCACTTTGTTGCCCAGGCTAGAGTGAGTGCCCTGGCGTCAGCCTAGCTCACAGCAACCTCAAACTCCTGGGCTCAAGCAATCCTCCTGCCTCAGCCTCCCGAGTAGCTGGGACTACAGGCATGTGCCACCATGCCCGGCTAATTTTTTCCTCTATATATTAGTTGGCCAATTAACTTCTTTCTATTTATAGTAGAGACGGGGGTCTCGCTCTTGCTCAGGCTGATTTCGAACTCCTGACTTTGAGCAATCCACCCGCCTCGGTCTCCCAGAGTGCTAGGATTACAGGCGTGAGCCACCGCGCCCGGCCTTATCCCAAACTCAAGAGTCCCAAATGGTCCCTGAACCATGTTAGATCAAACCTGAACTCCTCCGTCTGGAGGTCTCCATTAACTGGCCCCAACTGCTTTTTTTTTTTTTTTTTTTGAGACAGAGTCTCACTCTGTTGCCCAGGCTAGAGTGAGTGCCGTGGCGTCAGCCTAGCTCACAGCAACCTCAAACTCCTGGGCTCAAGCAATCCTGCTGCCTCAACCTCCCGAGTAGCTGAGACTACCGGCATGTGCCACCATGCCTGGCTAATTTTTTCTATATATATTAGTTGGCCAATTAATTTCTTTCTATTTATAGTAGAGACGGGGGTCTCACTCTTGCTCAGGCTGGTTTCGAACTCCTGACCTGGAGCAATCCGCCCGCCTCGGCCTCCCAGAGTGCTAGGATTACAGGCGTGAGCCGCCGCGCCCGGCCGGTTACTACTCTTTAGGTGAATACCGGGAGAGGGCATCTTCCAGGAACACGCTTACAGATGAGAGAGAAGCAAAGTGCAGGGCAAGAAAATATGTTAGGGTTTCACTCGAAGGTTGGCTTGCTGTGATTTAGAAATTGTGTCCCTATTTGTTCTCCCAAATGATAACATCCTTAACTGCAGCTGAAACTAGATGTCAGGTGTGGGCGAGGGTTATGGACAGAGGGATGTGAGTTCTTTGTGTAACCTTGGGTGAATCACTTTACTTCTGCTCCTTGGTATCCTCATTCGTCAAGAGAAGATCTGAACCAGGGCCCCTTTAGCCCTAAGTTTCTGAATCTAGGTCATTCTGAGAAGATTCCTTCAGCTGCCAAGTCTCACTTAGCATGCTATGTTGGAAATTTGCCACTAGAGGCCACTATGAACACAGCTTAGTCTTGCAGCTTTTTCAAAAGGCAGAGCCTGCTGATGCCTTGGTTTCACTAAGCCACCCCTGCTATCCCTGGGTGGGAAAACCAGCCACTGCTCAGCCAGCGAGGGGCTAGAATTGAGACATCAGCCTGGCACCGAATGAGCTTGTGAGCGCCCTGTTGGCACAAGCTGATCAGCCCTCTGTTCTGTCTGCTGGACTCTGTGCATCATAAGGTTGGGTGAGCCCTTGTGACCAGGGCCTGATTCTGTGGCTCATAGAGTCAGTTCCCTCTTAGCTGATTAACATTCCACTTTACAGTTGAATTCACTCATCCAACAAGTAATTTTGGAGCCCCTCTCGAATACCAACACATATTATCATGGAATCAGAGAAAGTCGACCAGAAGGAAACTTAGAAGAAAACAAAAAGTTATTGTTGTCCCTTCCGTGTTTCATGGTCTGTGGACGCTTCTTGTATATATTTTTTCTCTTAATCCCCCAAACCAACTTCTGAGGTTGGCATTAATTGTACCCATTTCTGGATGAGCAAAGTAAGGACGAAAGGCAAGTAGCACAAAGCCTTGTATGGAGGCTTTGTACAAGGATGGAAGAAAGGTTCCAAGCCTTGCATGGCTAATAGAAAGCAGGGCTAGGACTTGAACTTGGGGATTTGTGATCCTGAGTTCAACCCTTTTCCTCTGATCTCCACCTTTGACACACAGAGGAAGATGAGGTGCAGAAAACTAATCACCTGGTGGTAGGGCAGGAGCTAGAACCTGAATCTCCGCCCTTCCGGGGCTGGATGTCCAACCTGACAACTCCATCCCAGACGTGCTCAGGGCCAGCGGGCGGGGGCCCAGGCCCCCCGGCCTCCACGCTCCTTCCAGGAGAGCCCCAGCCAGGCCTGCTGAGGCACAGCGGGAGGGGGGAGCACACATGACCCTAATCAGTGTGTTTATGGATCATAACCGTGTTAGCCGTAGGCTCACTGATCTCAAAGAGAGCACTTTGCTCTCCGCGCGGGTCTGGCCGCGGCTCCATTAAGAGCCCCGCGCCTGTGAGGAGCTCCCGGACAGCAGCAGCAGCCGGGAGTCAAGAGCAGTCTCGCTTCCACGCCCTCATGACGCTGACCGCGCGGGTGGCCGCTGTGCAGTCACCTTACAAGCAAAGCCCCAGAGGGAAGGGAATCCGACGTTCACAACTGTCTTTCTGGCAACATTTAGCTCCGAAGGAAAGGTTCCCTTTGCGCTTCCCATTTTGAAAACACTGGCGGCGACGTTAAGATCAAACAGGAGGCCGGCTCACGCCTGTAATCCTAGCCCTCTGGGAGGCCAAAGCAGGAGGATTGCTCAGGGTCAGGAGTTCGAAACCAGCCTGAGCAAGAGTGAGACCCGTCTCTACTATAAATAGGAAGAAATTAATTGGCCAACTAATATATATAGAAACAATTAGCCGGGCATGGTGGCGCATGCCTGTAGTCCCAGCTACTTGGGAGGCTGAGGCAGGAGGACTGCTTGAGCCAGGAGTTTGAGGTTGCTGTGAGCTAGGCTGACGCCACGGCACCCACCTCTAGCCTGGGCAACAAAGCGAGACTATGTCTCAAAAAAAAAAAAAAAAAAAAAATTAAAAAAAAAAAAAGCTCAAACAGGAGAAGGGAAGGAACTTGTGTTTGGGGAAGCTACAGAGCGCCACGTACTTTGCACGTATTGTTGCATTTAATCCTCTCCCACGAGCCGCGGACAAGGCATGGCAATACCCGCTTCACAGATGAAGGCGCCAGGTCTGTTGGCTGGGTTTTGGCAGGGCTGAGCTTCACACTGAGGCCTGCTCTCCCTCTGTCACACTCCAAAGTCACACAGGGACAGCTTCCTTACCATTCTTTGCTCCCTTTCCCTCCAGCTGAAAAAGTAAGGAAACTGGTTTTCAAGCCAGGACCAGTCACTGCACAACGTTAGTAACTTCCTTCCCCGAGCCTTAGTTTTTCCATCTGTAGAACGGGAGGCCCAGACGCTCCTTTAATCTAAACCTCTGTGATTTTATGATAATCCCCACTGGGCCGGAATCTCATACCAACTCTGGAGGGGATGGTGGTATGGGTATATTCTTGTCCCCATTTGTAAGCTGGGGAAACTGAGAAACAGATACAGAGAGCGAGAGTGGAGGGAACCTGGTACTCTGCCACCCCCACCGCGGCCCCTGTCCCCAGCAGGCCAGCAACAGCTCTGAAGCCGATCTCTTGAGCCTGGCCTGGGCTCCTGATAAAATTATCAGTGACTGGGGAACAAATGCTTCCCTAATCGGGGCAGCTGTTCTTAGCCAGAGGTGGAGGAGGCAAGATGTGAAGTGTCTGATGAGCTCCTCTCCTGGTGCAAGGCCAGAGCTAATGAAACCCAGAAATCACGGCAGGCGAGCTCGGGGCAGGGCGGCAGAGACAAGCGTTTTGTGCACGTTCCGGTTACCTTCAGCCGCTAGGCAAGCAGACACAAGCAGCTTGGTGGGAAAATGTATTTAGAGCTTAGAAAGCCACCCTCAGTGGCTTCTCAGGCTGCCCTGGAGCAGGTACAGCCAGGGCAAGGGCCAAGGAGCAGTAGTGACAGAGAACCTAAGGGCTGGGGTAAAAGACCAGCCCCACCCCACCCGCGCACACGCATCAGCCTGGGGAGGAAGGGCAGGGCCCTGTGGCGCCCTCACAGCCCCTCGGGCAGGGGAGAAGCGGGAGGGGGCTGGGGTGCAGACCAGATTGAGGCCTCCTGGGTGAAAATCTGCCTGCTCCTCCCTCGCCTGGACCCGAGCAGGACAATCAGGATGGCGTCAAGCGTGCTGGGGGAAGGCTGAGACTTCAGGCGGGGACGTAGTTTGCTTTTAAGCTTCTGGAGAAACGTGAGAACTCATTCTCCATTTCCCAAGATGCTCCAACGGGAGGAAATGGGCTTACTCACGCTGAGTGGAGACAGCGAGTTCGGGAGGCCTAAGAGCAGGCTGGCTGGCTGGGGCGATGGACTCAAATGAAATTAAATCCAGCAGGAAGAGAGAGGGAGGCTGAGGCTGGGAAAGGCCAGGCTGTGAGAACCAAGGCAAGAAGGGCTGGCCCCCGCCTGCAGGGCACGCCCGGCCGAGGGGGAAAAAATCTACCTAAGAGAAGCGTTTTGGGTGTTGAGTGGGAGGAGACACTCGGGCAGGTTGGGGGAATCCAGGCTAGCTGCTGTCACTCCGCCGACTGGGCTTCTAGAGAGAGGGTGTCCCTCACCCCTGTCCCCAGCGATGCACTGGCACAGCGCGGAGCCAGGAGTCACGGCTTTCGAGAGGGCAGTGGCAGCCGAGGTTGCTGTGAGGCTCTCACGTGGGACGGACGTCACATTCTTACTCCTGCGCTCATCGCGTGTAGGCGCTCGGGAAGCACACGCGTGAGAGTCCCTTCCCTTCTCCGTGGCAGTGGCCGCGGGACCCAGAGACCTCAGTGTAATCGTCGTCAAACAAGTCAGCGGCGGATTTCATAACAGATGCTGGATGAATGTTCGCTGGGTGGAGGGGAGACCCAGGCCCTGTCTGGGACTGGGGGGGACGCCAGGGGTCCTCAGAAGGGGTGGGTGTTTCTGAGGGCAGGGGTGGACTTTTCGTGTAGTCGTCTGACAAACTGGGCACCGCTGCGTGCCAGGCGCTGTCCTAGGGGCTGGGGACACAAGGAAGAGTGAGACAAAGCCCTGCCTACATAAAGCCTGCGTCCCAGTGGGGAAAGAGACAAGGATAACCCATGAAGAAAAATAAGGCAGGGCGAGGGGGACGAGAGTATTAACAAGGAACTTCGCTAGGTAGTGTGGCCAGGCGGGGCCATTCAGGCGGGGCCCGTGGGCCCTGGGGCCTTCAGGAGAGTGTTCCAGGCTGAGGGAGCCAGGAGCCTGCAGGGCGGGCAGGGGGGCCGGAGTGGCTGCAGTGGAGTCCTGAGAGGGAGAGGAGGGGGAGGAAGTCAGAGAGCTGGCGGGGAGCTGGGGAGCAGGGCCCGCAGCCCAGCGAGTCTTTGCACACAGAGTGAGACGGGAGCCGAGAAGGGTCTTAGGCAGAAGAGTGACACGACCAGCCTTCCGTTGTGCCGTGCGGACCCCCTGCAGTTCGGAAGGTTCCAGTCACTAGACTGTCAGGGCGGGGAGGCCTCCCTCGCTTGCAAAGGCATCGTGGCTGGAAGGAAGAGGAGGGCAAGGGAAGTGAGAGAGGGAGTCCATGTCTACGCGGCTGCAGACGCATGCCGGGCAGGGCGGGGCGGGGCGGTGTGTCTCAGGGGCAGGAGAGGCTACTGGGCTGGGCCAGGCAGGCCCTGGGGCTTCTCTTCGCCCAGGGCTGAGCTGGCCGGCACCATGCCGTGGGGAGAGGCAGGAGTGAGGGCCGCAGGGACTCCGGTTGGGCCGGTGGGGCATTGGGCAGGGAGGCCGCCGCCTTCCAGGAGGAATGAGGGACTAGAGGCCTGGACAGTCCCATGGCTGGCGTCTTGCCTCCTCCTCTACCCCAACAGAACACGGCTTCTCCCCGCAGCTGCTCAGGCGGGACCTCACTGCTCGTGGACTTTCTTACCAAGGGAAGTGCCAGATGACCTTGCGTCCTCACCCCCTCCTCTATAAGCTTTTCAGTAAAAGAAGGGGTTTAACCTAGATGGTCTCCAACCAAGCCCCTTCTAGGATTTCTATTAATGGATGGAATCAGACACTGCATCTCCCTTGCCTCTTTAGCACTACGGTGGTTTCGAGTTCCTGTCATGCCCTCCTATCTTTCCTTCTCTCCCTGGGGCTGCCATGTACGGTAGTGCAAGGTGTTTACTGTACAAAGGCACCCAGCCAAGGGGGTGAGTGGGAGCTCAGATCCAGCCCACACTCTGCCCATCACACCATGTGTCCTCCTGGCTCAAGGTTGCATTCACCCAGAGTAAAAAGAATGCCTTTTTCCTCGTTCGCTGTAAGGTGCAGTACGGGCAGCATCCACTCCCTGTCCCGTGCACACACCGCTTCTGTTCTTCCATGCCTCTTTCTCTCCTCACCCCCAGCCTCAGACAGGGCAGACGGAGGGCAGCATTTGCAAGAAGTGCCCAGGGAGGGGAGGAGGGGCAGCAGCTGCCTCTCTGTGCGGAGCTCTGGCTCCCAAGCCTGCGGTGCTTTTCCTCTCCTTATCGATGCTGTGAGTTGCCTCTTGAAATTGCTCTGCCGTCATTAACACCGTGGATTAGGTCAGATGGGAGCATGTTTGCAGTCTTGGATGGCAAAGGCAAAATGCTGACGCTGATTATTCCAGATCTTCTGGGCATGGCCCACTCCGTGCTTGCAGTTCTTAATCAGAGAGAGGAGCAGCAGTTACATGCTTGGTGGGCCAGGGCCATGGTTGGGTCCAATCTGGCAGCCAGGCACCTGCTGGCGTCCACAGCACCTGCTGGCTCACCCACTGGCTTGCCTGGACATCGCAGGTGACCACGGTTACTCAGCACCATCATCGCTCTCAAGGGAGAAATGACCCCTCCAATGGCAACGTCTGGCCGTGGGCTGTTTTGAATCGTTAGCAACTCATTTGGGCGGGGACCGGGAGCATCTTTTTCCCTGGGCCTGATCAGCAACTGTTACCTTCTGGGGCTCGCTCGTTGGCCATGCAGCTGGAGGGTGTCTTTCACTCACCCTCCTTCAGTGTCCCCTTCTAAAAAGCCTCTGTGCCCAGAGGAGGCCATGGCCTTGCATCATGGCCCCTCACCTCCTGGCCTCATACCCTACCTCCCCCAACCCTCGCCCTGTGCTCCAGCCGCACGATGGTCCCCCGTCATGGATCTCTGGCCCTAAATCATACTAGCCCCCTGCCAGGAGAGCCTGCGCGCCTTGTCCTGCAGGTGGGAGTTCGTCACCTGTAGTGGGCGCTGCCTCACCTGCGCGAGCACGCTCCAGTCCCCACACCAACCGCCAGCACCTGCATCTCTTCGCCTGAGGCCGTGTCTGGCTTCCGGGACCTGCATGCCACTCTGCGCTGGTCAGGCCAGAAGTGCCAGGAAATCAGCGCCCTCCAGGAGCAGCCCTGAGCCACCGAGCTACGACTGGCAGAGCCGGTGGAAGCACGTCCCAGCTCCCTCACCCCGCTGGCCGCTAAGTTTGAGGTGTGGTCTCCGGTCTCCTCTCGCAGGGCTGTTTGGTGAGAGTGAGCCCCGTCGCCCACAGCAATAATGGCCGGATAAAGCAGGTTTCACTGGCTGCCCTCCCTTCCCTGTCTCCTCCTCACTGCCACAGCGTCCCCTTCTCCTCCTGTGGTGTGAGCACACTCGCCCCTCCAAAATTCATATGGCGAAACCTGATTGCCGAAGTAATGGTATTAAGAGGTGGGGCCTTTAGGAGGCTCCGCCCTCACGAACGGGCTGGTGCCCTTGTAGAAGGGCTCAGGGGACCCAGCTGGGCCCCTTTTTGCCCTTCTACCTTCTGCTCGTGAGGACAC